>NC_072005.2:13960000-14195000 GCF_028885655.2 Pongo abelii
AGCCCCGTAGCCCCCACAGCCCAGCCAAAAGCCCCACCCACAAGGGCTCCCCAGTCAGGATCAGCCCCAGCAGCCAAAGCGCCCCCCAAAGCCACATCCACCAGAGGTAAGCTCCCCTCTGCCCGCCCCAGCTCCCTGTTGCCTGGCTGTGGCCTGGGCAGCACCCATGGCAGCTCCTATGCCCACAGCCCAGCAGCAGCTGGCCTTCCTAGAGGGCCGCAAGAAGCAGCTCCTGCAGGCCGCACTGCGAGCCAAGCAGAAAAACGACGTGGAGGGCGCCAAGATGCATCTGCGCCAGGCCAAGGGACTGGAGCCTATGCTGGAGGCCTCACGCAATGGGCTGCCTGTGGACATCACCAAGGTGAACCCTCTGGGCTTGCGGGAACTGCCCAGGCACCCACTGGTCAGGCTCCTGCCCCTTAGCAGCCACGTGAACTGAAGTGTATTAGTCAGGGTCCATCTGCTGTAACAAATAGGTCCTCCCAAGACAGTGGCTGAAATGAGACAGACATTTATTATGTTTCTTCCATGTACCACTCAGGCAGTCTGGGCTCTGCAAATGGGAGGTCCTCCAGGGCCTGAGTTCCTTCCACCTTATTGCTTTGCTGCACCCAAGGGGGTCGTCCTTGTCCACATGATCCAGGTGGATCCTGTCAGAAGGATTAGAGAAAGAGGCAGAGCTAGTAGTCCCTTTTAAAGGAAGTGACATCACTATTGCTTGCCTCCCATTGGCCAGAACGAAGTAACATGGCCACATTTAGCCACAGAGGAGCCTGGGACATGTAGTCTCTTGTTGGTGCACTGTTTGACCAACCTGAGCTCCATTACTAGGGAAGGGGAGGGGATCAGATTTGGGGAGACAGTTAGATTCTGCCACTTTGGACAGGACCATTCCTTTCTCTCTGAGCATCATTTTTCTCAGAGAAGTGGGGATGGCGACCCCCGCCTGAAAGAAAGACAGCCAGGATTCCTCATGTGATAGAATAGTACTCATAATAGGAAACATTTGAGGAACTTGAACTGGGCGCCCAGCAAAGGCCACCCAGTTCAAAGAAGTGACATCACTTTTGCTTGCCTCCCATTGGCCCAAACAGTCACATGGCTACATTTAGCCTCAGAGGAGCCTGGGACATGTAGTCTTTGCTGGGCACTGGAGACATGGCCTTGAGCAAAAAAGGCAAAAATCCACACTCTCTCTGGACATGGTGGGTCACACCTGTAATTCCAGCTACTTGGGAGGCTGAGGTGGGGGGATCGCTTGAGGCCAGGAGTTCAAAACCAGCCTGGGAAACACATCGAGACTCACTGTCATGGAGTGGATGTTCTAATTGAGAGACCACAAGAAACACACAAATAAATACAGCACCTTATCATGGCCCATGAAGCCTGCACCATCTACCCCATCACCTCCCTTGCCTGGTCTCTTTCTTGTTTTGTTTTGTTTCGAGACGGAGTCTCACCCTGTCACCCAGGCTGGAATGCAGTGGCACGATCTCAGCTCACTGCAACCTATACCTCCCAGGCTCAAGGAATTCCCCTGCCTTAGCCTCCCGAGTAGCTGGAACTACAGGCACGCGCCACCACGCCCAGCTAATTTTTGTATTTTTAGTAGAGATGGGGTTTCACTGTGTTGGCCAGACTGGGCCTTGAACTCCTGACCTCAGGCGATCCACCTGCCTCGACCTCCCAAAGTGCTAAGATTACAGGCATGAGCTACTGTGCCCGGCCTGCCCGGTCTCTTTCACCCGCCCCCTCACTCACTCTTCCCCTTGCTATCTGGTAGCCTCAAACACCAGGCACTCTGCAACCTCAGGGCCTTTGCACATGCAGTTCCCTCTGCCTGAATGCTTTTCCCACAGACACCTGTGTGGTTCACTTTCTCCCCTCATTAGGTCTCTGCTCAGACATCAGCATTTCCAGGAGGCCTACCCTGACCTGTCTAAAATCCCTCCCTGTCACCCGGATCCCTCTGCTGCTCCTCCCAACTCTGCCTCTCCCTGTGGCATGTATCACCTTCTACTCTCTCATATGATTTACTTATTTCTTCTGATTATTGCCCATCTCCCCCAAGAGAATGTCAGCCCCATGAAGACAGGGATTTTGTTCTCTCTTCTTCATCCCTGTGTCCCCAGCCCCAGAGCAGAGCCTAGCGCACAGTAGGGGCTCCATACATGATTTCTCAAACTCTTGAGCTCAAGCAATCCACCCACCTCGGCCTCCCAAAGTTCTGGGATTATAGACATGAGCCACCGCACCTGGCACCATACATGATTTCTGGGGTGACTGAAGGATGCCTTTGTTAAGTGGGACAATGGAAGGATCAAAAAGAAAGAACAGAGGCCGGTCGTGGTCTTTCATGCCTGTAATCCCAGCAATTAAGGAGGCCAAGGCCAGCGGATCACTTGAGGTCAGGAGTTGGAGACGGGTCTGGCCAACATGGTGAAACCCTATCTCTGCTAAAAATACAAAAATTAGCCAGGTGTGGTGGCAGGCGCCTGTAATTCTGCTACTCAGGAGGCTGAGGCAGGAGAATCACTTGAACCCGGGAGGCGGAGGTTGCAGCGAGCCGAGATCCCACCATTGCACTCCAGCCTGGGCAACAGAACGAGACTCCATCTCAAAAAAAAAAAAAGAAAGACCAGAGAAGGGTGACAGAGCCATGGTCAGGGAATGCCCCCCGTCAAGGAAGAATGACATTTCTGCACAGCCCTAGGTGGGCCTGCTTGTCCCCCTTACCCCCGCCACCAGCCTCGTCCTCCCCAGGTGCCGCCCGCCCCTGTCAACAAGGACGACTTTGCCCTGGTCCAGCGGCCCGGCCCGGGTCTGTCTCAGGAGGCCACCCGGCGCTATGGTGAACTCACCAAGCTCATACGGCAGCAGCATGAGGTGAGGGGGAGGCCCCCAGCCCGTCCCCCAGGGGCGTGACCCTCCTTCCCCTCTCTTCCCTTCCCTCGACTCACTGCCTTCTGTTTCCCCAGATGTGCCTGAACCACTCAAACCAATTCACCCAGCTGGGCAACATCACTGAAACCACCAAGTAAGTGCCCTGACCTGTGCCAGACACTTGTACCCCCAGCCACCCATCCCCAGGGCCAGGGATATGAGCAGGGCCCTCCCACCGGCAGGTTTGAAAAGTTGGCGGAGGACTGTAAGCGGAGCATGGACATTCTGAAGCAAGCCTTCGCCCGGGGTCTCCCCACGCCCACCGCCCGCTTTGAGCAAAGGACCTTCAGCGTCATCAAGTAAGGCTCCTGATCTACGCCCCACCACGTGGCCCCAGTGGCCCTTTGGTGGCGGTGGTGGGAGGTTTGTGCTCCCCAGAAGCTGGCACAAGATTTACATCTGGAGGAAAGTTTGGATAGGTGGAAGAGCACAGAGCATGCAAAGGCCCTGGGGCAGGCATGAGACACAAGTGAAGGATGGTGAGGGTGCAGTCACAGTGACACATTTGGGAAAGATCTAGAGAGTGCAAAGGTGTATCTTGTCCCAGGGCCTGGGTGAGTCCACGGGGGACCAGAGATGAGTTACGGCTTTGGTGGATGTTAGTCTTGGTACTATCAAGTCTTCCCACACCCGGAGGAGCGGGGATTGTTTTCCCCACTTTATTTTTATTTTTGAGACAGAGTCTCGCTCTGTTGCCCAGGCTGGAGTGCAGGGGCGTGATCTCTGCTCACTGCAAGCTCCACCTCCCGGATTCACGCCATTCTCCTGCCTCAGCCTCCCGAGAAGCTGGGACTACAGCCGCCCACCACCACGTCTGGCTAATTTTTTGTATTTTTAGTAGAGACGGAATTTCACCGTGTTAGCCAGGATGGTCTCGATCTCTTGACCTCGTGATCCGCCTACCTCGGCCTCCCAAAGTGCTGAGATTACAGGCGTGAGCCACCACTGCCGGCCTTTTTTAAAATTTTTTTTCTGAGATAATCTCACTTTGTCACCCAGGCTGGAGTACAGTGGCGCGATCTCAGCTCACTTCAATCTCTGCCTCCCAGGTTCAAGCAATTCTCCTGCCTCAGCCTCCCGAATAGCTGGGACTACAGGCGTCCGCCACCACGCCCAGTTGATTTTTGTATTTTTAGTAGAGACGGGGTTTCACTCAGTTGGCCAGGCTGGTCTCCTCAAATGATCCTCCTGCCTTGGCCTCCCAAAGTGCTGGGGTTACAGGAGTGAGCCACTGCGTCCGGCCCATTTTCTCCACTTTCTAAACGAGGTTAGGTGCAGCCACTGGCCCTCCAGTGGTTCCCAGCTGCCCCTGGGATAACCCCCACCCCTCACCCTGGCTCCCCCATCTCCACACAGCCTGGCTCCCTGTCACGTCTTCTCTGCCTCCTGTCCCCGCTTCACTCAGCTTTGGCCACACGGGACTCTTTTTGGTCCCTCCTACAAACCAAGTGTGTTCCTACCCCAAGCCTCTGCATCAGCTATTTCTTCTGCCTTCACCCTCTTCCTCAGGTCTCCATGTAGCAGCTCCCTCTTGACATCTAGAGTCACCTATGATGTCACCTTCCCTCTAAGAGGCCCTCCCTGTCTATCCAAGCAGTCTCTTCTGAGCACACTCCACTCTCCCCTCTCTGCTGAGTGTTTTGTTTTTCAATTTATGTACTAATGCTCATCTGTCCACTCAGCTAGATTGAGCACAGGGTATGGGTATTTACTTCTAGATCCCCAGCAGCTAGAGTACTGACTGGCACATAGTAGGTGCTCAAGAAATATTGTGAAATGAGGCCAGGCGTGCTCACACACATATATATTAAGTGAAAAGAAGGTCCCCCAGCAGCTAGGGTACTGGCTGGCACATAGTAGATGCTCAAGAAACATTGGGAAATGAAGGGAAGATCTCCCAGCAGCTAGGGCACTGGCTGATGCTTAGTAGGACTCAAAAACTATTAAGTGAAGGGAATGTCACCCAGCAGCTAGGGTACCTAGCACACAGTAGGTACCAAATAAATATACACAGACTGAAGAAAAGACTCAAAAGTGATCCATTGCCAACCTGAACAGAGAACTCTAGTCTGTCTGATTCTAAAATGAGCCCAGGAGCTGAGACACCCCTGAAGGCCAGGGTGGGGTTTGTTCCCTGCCCCCACTGGGGGAAGAGAAGGCAGGCGGCCAGTGGGACTGAGGTGCCTCTGTTTCCCTGCCCACCTGCCCGCCCGGAAGGATCTTCCCTGACCTCAGCAGCAACGACATGCTCCTCTTCATCGTGAAGGGCATCAACTTGCCCACACCCCCAGGTGAGGGGGCTGCAGGCAGGGGTCAGGGTCATGGGGACCCCCTCTCTGCCCAGCTCTGACCCTTGTTTGCCCACAGGACTGTCCCCTGGCGATCTGGATGTCTTTGTTCGGTTTGACTTCCCCTATCCCAACGTGGTACGTGGGGGAGCTGAGGAAGGGAGGGCTGCAGCCTCAGTGGGCCAAAGCCAGGTCCCAGGCCCCCGAGATTTCCTGCCTCTTCTCTGGTCATAGGAAGAAGCTCAGAAAGACAAGACCAGTGTGATCAAGAACACAGACTGCCCTGGTGAGCCTTGGCTGGAAGCACCCTAACCCTACTCCCTTGTAGCAGAAGGGACAGAAGACCATGGCCTGACCCCACCCAACTTCCTCTCCCTCCTTCCTCCTGCAGAGTTCAAGGAGCAGTTCAAACTCTGCATCAACCGCAGCCACCGTGGCTTCCGAAGGGCCATCCAAATCAAGGGCATCAAGTTCGAAGTGGTTCACAAGGGGTGAGCTAGAGACAGCCATGGCTGCTGGGTGGGCTCCAGGGGAGGGGAGCTCCTCTGAACCAACCATCCTGTCCCCACTATACACATGTACACACAGGGGGCTGTTCAAGACTGACCGGGTGCTGGGGACAGCCCAGCTGAAGCTGGATGTACTGGAGACAGCATGTGAGGTTCGGGAGATCCTTGAGGTGAGAGGTGGACATTCATCCGCACGCTCCGGTATGGCCATGCTACTCGTTAACATTATTAAAACACTTCCTGCCTTGAGCCCCCTGTGAGCCCGTCTGTTGACCCAGCCCCTCCCCTCAGAGCCCCAGACCTCCCTACTACCCAGCCCTAAATACTTGCAGCACCCCACTCCATTATGATCAACTGGTATCTCAGCCATACCATGGGCTCATATTTTAGAAACCACTCTTGGCCAGGCACGGTGGCTCATGCCTGTAATCGCAGCACTTTGGGAGGCTGAGGCAGGCAGATCACAAGGTCAGGAGATCGAGACCATCCTGGCTAACACGGTGAAACCCTGTTTCTACTAAAATACAAAAAAATTAGCCAGGCATGGTGGCGGGCGCCTGTAGTCCCAGCTACTCGGGAGGCTGAGGCAGGAGAATGGCGTAAGTAAACCCAGGAGGCGGAGCTTGCAGTGAGCCCAGATCACACCACTGCACTCCAGCCTGGGCAACAGAGTAAGACTCTGTCTCAGAAAAAAAAAAAAAAAAGAAACCAGTCTTGTTCTCCCTGGTCCTGGCCCTGGGCCTCTAGTCACTTCCTGCTTCCCACCAACAGTTTCTCCTTACCCCCACCCAGGTCCTGGATGGTCGCCGGCCCACAGGGGGGCGACTGGAGGTGATGGTCCGGATTCGGGAGCCACTGACAGCCCAGCAGTTGGAGACGACGACGGAGAGGTGGCTGGTCATTGACCCTGTGCCGGCAGCTGTGCCCACAGTGAGACCCCCACCCCCACCCATCAGCAACCCCAGGGAGGGAAGCTTGGTTCAGGGGCCCAGGACTCACAGGACTGGTTCTCTCCTCTGAAGCAGGTTGCTGGGCCCAAAGGGAAGGCCCCTCCTGTGCCTGCCCCTGCAAGGGAGTCAGGGAACAGGTAGGTATCTGGGCCAGGGCATGCTGGAGAAAACACCTAATTCCCCTCTCAGCCCCACCTGGACAGTTTCTCACCAGGCACAAATTGGACCATGTCTCTCTCCTGCTGCAAAACCTTTCCTGGCACCCCTTTTCCCAGAGATCCAGTTTAAACTCCTTGGTTTGGTCTTTAAAACCTTTTGTGATCTGACCATTGTCAACATATCCAGGCTTCTCTCTCCCCACTCCCTCCTGTGGTTCATGGCCATGAATAGTTTTCACTGGCCTCTGGACTTCTGTGGGTTCCAATGTGCTGAACACCCCTACCTAGGGTAGGGGTGTTCCTTGTTCCTCTGCCCACCTCTGATTCCTTCTTTGGATCCCAACTTGGCTGTTACGTCCTCCAGGAAGCCCTCCCTGACCACTAGGCATCATAGTTTCCTGGGTCTGCAGCCATCATTCCCACTAGGTTTTGGGATCAGCAACACCGGATGGGTCTTGCCTATCTCTCACAATACCCCCAGTGCTCGGTGTGTCTTTTTTTTTGTTTTTTGAGATGGACTCTAGCTCTGTCACCCAGGCTGGAGTGCAATGGCGCGATCTCGGCTCACAGCAACCTCCGCCTCCTGGGTTCAAGCCATTCTCCTGCCTCAGCCTCCTAAGTAGCTGGGATTACAGGCACACGCCACCACACCCAGCTAATTTTTCTATTTTTAGTAGAGACAGGGTTTCTCCATGTTGGTCAGGCTGGTCTCGAACTCCCGACCTCAGGTGATCTGCCTGCCTTGGCGTCCCAAAGTGCTGGGATTACAGGCATGAGCCGCCGCACCCGGCCTTTTTTCTTTTTTTCTTTTTTTGAGGCAGAATCTCCCTCTGTCGCCCAGGCTGGAGTGCAGTGGTGTGATCTCGGCTCACTGCAACCTCCACCTTCCAGGTTCAAGCAATTCTTCTGCCTCAGCTTCCCAAGTAGCTGGGACTACAGGAGCACACCACCATGCCCAGCTAATTTTTTTTCTATTTTTAGTGGAGACGGGGTTTCACCATATTGGCCAGGCTGGTCTTGAACTCCTGACCTCATGATCCCTCACCTCCGCCTCCCAAAGTGCAGGGATTACAGGCGTGAGCCACCGTGCCCAGCTCAATGTGTCTTTTGAATTAACAGGGTTGGGTGGGGGGAATCTCTGCAGCCCCTTATCCTTCCTCCACCCCTTAGATCAGCCCGGCCCCTGCATAGCCTCAGTGTGCTGGCCTTTGACCAAGAGCGTCTGGAGCGGAAGGTGGGTATCCATCCGGCCGGGCTACATGGGGCAGGACTGGGGAGTCTGCAGGCCCAGGCAGGATCCTCACAGGACCCTCTGTATCCTCTAGATCCTGGCCCTCAGGCAGGCGCGGCGGCCGGTGCCCCCAGAAGTGGCCCAGCAGTACCAGGACATCATGCAACGCAGCCAGTGGCAGAGGGCACAGCTGGAGCAGGGGGGCGTGGGCATCCGACGGGGTAGGGGTTTGGAGATGGGCATCTGGTGGGGGAGGAGCTCCAGGATAGGCACAGTGGGGGAGGGGCTCAGGGATGCATATCTGGCGGGGGAGGGGCTTGGGGATGGGCATCTGGAGAGGGAGGGGCTTGGGGATGGGCACCTGGAGGGGGACGGGCTCGGGGATGGGCACCTGGAGGGGGAGGGGCTCGGGGATGGGCACCTGGAGGGGGACGGGCTCGGGGATGGGCACCTGGAGGGGGAGGGGCTCGGGGATGGGCACCTGGAGGGGGACAGGCTCGGGGATGGGCACCTGGAGGGGGAGGGGCTCGGGGATGGGCACCTGGAAGGGGAGGGGCTCAAGAATGGGCACCTGGAGAGGGAGGGGCTCGGGGATGCACATCTGGTGGGGGAGGGGCTCGGGGATGGGCACCTGGAAGGGGATGGGGTTGGGGATGGGCACCTGGAGGGGGAGGGGCTCGAGGATGGGCACCTGGAGAGGGAGGGGCTCGGGGATGCACATCTGGTGGGGGAGGGGCTCGGGGATGGGCACCTGGAAGGGGACGGGGTTGGGGATGGGCACCTGGAGGGGGAGGGGCTCGAGGATGGGCACCTGGAGAGGGAGGGGCTCGGGGATGCACATCTGGTGGGGGAGGGGCTCGGGGATGGGCACCTGGAAGGGGACGGGGTTGGGGATGGGCACCTGGAGGGGGAGCAGCTTGGGGATGGGCAGCTGGTGGGGGAGGGGCTCGGCGATGGGCACCTGGAAGGGGACGGGCTTGGGGATGGGCACCTGGTGGGGGAGGGGCTCAGGGATGGGTACCTGGCAGGGGACGGGCTTGGGGATGGGCACAATCCAGGAGGGTTGTGGGCAGTGAGGCCCCACCCTAAGCCCCCATCCCCCCGCCATCCATTCTCAGAATATGCAGCCCAGCTGGAGCGGCAGCTGCAGTTCTACACGGAGGCTGCCCGGCGCCTGGGCAATGATGGCAGCAGGGTGAGCTGGGCGCAGGCCGGGTGAGCGCTGGGCAGCGGGCGGGGTGGGGCCTGCAGGGACTACCTGCTGAATGCCCATCCCCCACAGGAGGCTGCAAAGGAGGCGCTCTACAGGCGGAATCTGGTAGAGAGTGAGGTAAGCAGCTTAGGAGGTGGGGTGGTTGGGGGATCACTGTGGTCATAGCCCACCCCCGTGACCCCAGTGGCCTCCTCTCCCCCAGCTGCAGCGGCTCCGTAGGTGAGGAGCCCATGGGGCGGGCAGCCCCCAGAAAGCGGGCAGCAGGCCCCGACACCGGGAAGAGCCGACACAGCCACGGACCAGACAAGCAGACAGACAATCAGCGGACAATCGGTTCTGGACTCACCCCTCATCTGGGCCCCCAGCCCAGCCAGAGCCTCCGTGGCTGCGGGTGTTGGGAACGATGCCTGCCAGCCAGTATGTGCCCCTCACCCAGGCCTGGGTGGGCCCTGGAGAGTCCTGTTTGCACAGCCCAGGGGTGTCCGGCCTCTGGCCCGCCCCGGAGCAGGGAGGGTGGCTGGGACCAAGCCCCGAGGCCCCCTGCAAGCACTTTACTTCCTGTTCCTCCCCAGCCTTAACCCCAAAGCCCTCCTGCACCCCAAAGAAGCCGCTGAGGCTGACCGAGCCCCAATGTCTCCCCAGGGGCGTCAGCCTGGCCCAGCTGGGTCCCCAGAGCCAGCATATGGAATAAAATAGCCAGGGCCACACTCAGCCCAGCTCTGTCCTGTCTGTTTCTTGCTCGGACCCTCGGTGGCCAGGCTAGGTCTCCCCACCCACCCCCCGGTTCCCCTGGAAGTGGATGGGGAGGCGCCTGTTATGGGAGCAGTTTTGGGGAGGGACAGTGTGCTTGTGAAAGGTGCTTTTTTTTTTTTTAGAGACCGGGTTTCCCTCTGTCACCCAGGCTGGAGTGCAATTGCACAATCAGCTCATTGCAGCCTCCGACTCCTGGGCTCACGTGATCCTCCTGCCTCAGCCTCCTGAGTAACGGATTACAGAAGGGCACCACCACACACCCAGCTCGAAGGATGCATTTCATTCCCATGCTTGCTGTTGGGGGGATACATGTGAGGGTCCCTATATCTGTCACTCAGTGTTTTTTCAGTGGGTGGCCTTGGGCATCCCTGCAGTCACACGTGGCTGGGTCGCACAGGGTGCTGTTTGGTGACCCCAGTGTGTGCCTCAAGACCTCAAAATTCAGTCCTGACCCACTTAGCATCCCAGAGCCTCTGTTTCCCCAGCTGGACTGGTTGTGGGGAGGAGTCCATGGACAGAGCCCTCGAAGGGTGCCTGGTCCGTGCTGAGCGCTGGAAGGGTTTGGCTTTATTGTTGCTGCCTCCATCTGTGTTGGGAGTTTGGGGTAGGGTGTGTCCCGCCAGGCCAGCGTTGTCTGTGAGCCTGGAGTATGCCAGCTGTGTGCCTCGGTGCCTCGGCCAGTGCCAGGCAGAGCAGGCCCAGCGCCCTGGAGGCCCAGGAGAGCCAGACCGAGGGCCCCCGGTGGGCGTTGTCTCCTCAGTCCACGGCCCAGCGGAGTCCCAGGAGTCTGGGCTGCTCTCCTGGGCCTCTCCAGGATCAGGGGCCCCCTGCCCGTGGCCCACGTGGGGTGGTGGGAGGCAGCCGGATCAGGACCTGCTCCGGATTCCCTGCCGTGTCCACCACACGCAGGTTCGGGAGCCCCAGGAAGGCCTCGGCCGTGATGCTCGTCATGTGAAGCCTGTTGGCCCTGCACAGAGAGGCGGTCATGACCCTCCCAGGCCCTCCCCTGCTCACCTCCACCCCTCCGGCCACCCTTGGGGCACCTGAGGAAGAGGGCACGCAGGCGGGGTGTGCTGAGGAAGGCCTCGGGGCCCACGTGGCCGATGCGGTTGCCCTCGAGGTGCAGCTCCTCTAGGGCCTCAGGCAGGTCCGGGGGCACAAAGGACAGCTCGTTGTGGCTGAGGTCCAGCATCTGGGCAGGGGGTTATAGATGGCGTCGTGGCAGCCCCAGGCCTGGGCCACTCAGCTCAGCTGGCCCCCAACCTCTCTGAGAGTCCCCTGCCCCCTTCATACCAGCCTGGCCCTTCTGCCCCCCAGCCCCCATGATTGCCAAATTCCTCCCCTCTGCAGAGGTAAACTAAGACCCTTCCCGGGAAGGCACAGACAGACAGGTCCCCACTTGATTAAATGAGTCAGTCATTGAATCGCGCCATACCTCTCTCATCACTTTTTTTTTTTTCAAGAGACAGGGTCTTGCTCTGTTGCCCAGTCTGGAGGGCAGTGGCCTGATCACGGCTCATTGCAGCCTCAAACTTCTGGGCTCAAGCGATCCTCCTGCCTCAGCCTCCTGAATAGCTGGGACTACAGGCATGTGCCACCACGCTTGGCTATGTTTTTTTGGTAGAGATAGGGTCTTGCTATGTTGCCAGGCTGGTCTCAAACCCATAGCCTAAAGCGATTCTCCTGCCTTGGCTTCCCAAAGTGCTGGGATTACAGGCATGAGCCATCTCACCCAGCCTCCTCATCACCTTCTAACCCACTCTTACCATTTTCTTGTTCTGATTGCTTTACCAGCTAACTAGAATGTTTGGGACATGGCAGGGCAGGCAGAGGGATGGAGGCGCCCTGGGGACAGTGTGGTTAACCAGCCTGTGCCTGACCTGGAGGGCCTGGAGCTCATGCCAGGTGCCTGGCCCGATGTCGCCGACCCGGAGCCGGTTGTGCGCCAGGCTGAGCTCCCGCAGTTGGTCCAGGCCGGCCAGAGGCTCGGGCTCAAGCATCCGCAGCTGGTTGCGTTGCAGCTGCAGGGTGCGCAGGCCAGTGGGCAGGCCCATGGGCAGCCGGGTTAGCTGATTCCCCGCCAGGTCGAGGCTGCGCAGGGCACGCAACCGGCGGAAGGCCCGGTGGTGCACGCGGGCGCTGGCCAGGCGGTTATAGGCCAGGTTAAGCTCCGTCAGGCCCGGTGTGGCGGCCAGGTCACGGGCACCCAGTGCGGCCACGTGGTTGTGGGGCAGCACCAGGGCACGCAGGCGGCGGGGCAGGGCCGGAGGCACGCGGTCCAGCCCATTGCCATAGAGGTGCAGTGTGTGCAGGCCCCGCAGCGGCCGCAGAGCCCCGGCGGGCAGCCCTGAGCTCCCCAGCTGGTTGTGCTGCAGCAACAAATAGCGCAGACCACGCGCCCCGTGCAGCCGAGCCGCCTCCACCTGCTGGATGCGGTTGCGGCCCAGGTGCAGGATAGCCAGGGTCCGGGGCAGGCCGGCGGGCACTGTGGTCAGCTGGTTGTGGGAGAGATCCAGGTATTCAAGACTATGCAGCTTGCTGGAAGGAGACAGGGTCGGTGTCAGGTGGGGCACTTGGAGTGGGGTGCCTGACAGATTTTGGCCGGGAGGCTGGCGAGTGGTCCTGAGACAGATTTAAGCTGGAGATTTCGACTTGGGAGTGATGCGTTGAGAGAGCTGGGTGGGAGGTAAACTTGGGGTGCCCAGGGCAGATTCCAGCCTGAGAGTTAGCTATGGGGGTGACCAGGGTAGAGCTGAGATGGAAATGCATGTGAGACTTACGATGTCAGTGCAGGGCTGTGGGGAACAGGGACACCTACACAGTGCTCTGCCGAGCCCAGTGAGCAGCAGGCACTCAGTAAATGAGGCCGTGGCTTAAGAGCCAGCCAGGGAAGGGGGACTGAAGGTTGGGACCCCCGACTGTAAATTCTCAGCCCCTGCTGCCACCCCACCAGCCTGTACCTGAAAGTGGTGGCATCCAGGCCGCTGTCCGTCAGCTGGTTGTGCTGGAGGTAAAGCTCGCGGAGTTGAGTCTGGCGGCTCAGGGCTCCTCGGGGCACCTTGGAGATGAGATTGTTCTGGAGAAGGGAGAAGAGAATGAGACTTGAGTCTGGGATGAGGGCAGCGGGAAGCCACAGACGGCTCTTGAGTAAGGGAGTGACGGGGAGCTTGCCTTGAGCTCAAAGTGATTTCCAATAAAGTGATTCAAAGAAAGATAACTCCGACCACTGGCATTCTGAGGGACAATTGGGAAGGATGGAAAGCTAGGAACTGGAGGCGTCCCCCTGGAAAGAGGTGAAGAGAGTCTGGCCCAGGGTGGGACCTACAGTAGGGCTACCTGCAGGTGGAGCCGCTCGAGTGAGGGCGGCAGGCTGGGCGGCAGGTAGCTGAGCCGGTTGTTGGAGAGGCTGAGGGTGGCGATGGCCTCGGAGCCGCGGAAGGCGTCGGGGGGCAGGCCAGCGTTGCTCAGCTGGTTGTTGTGGAGGTACACGGACCTGAGGAGAGCCAGGCTCCGGCCACCAGCCTGCCCCTCGCCTCCCACCACCCCACTCCCGTACCACACCCTGCTCAGGGTCGCCTTCAGTGTGTGTGTGTGTGTGTGTGTGTGTGTGTGTGTGGAGTCTGTGTGAGAGTGTAATTGTATATGTGTGCATGTGACTGTGTGTAGGTGTGCAGGTGAGTGTGCATGTGTGTTGTATGAATAGCTGTGTGTGCATGTGTGTGAACAGTGTGCATGTGTAAGTGTAATGAGTGTGTGCATATGTGGAGTGTGTGTGCACGTGTGTGTATGTGATTGTAAGAGTGTGTGGGCGTGCATGTGTGTATGTATATGCAAGAGTGTGCTATGTGCCTGTGCATAAGTGTGCATGTATGTGCATGTGATTGTAAGTGTGGGTGTGCATGTGTGCGTGCTTGTGCATAAGTGTGCATGTGTGTGCATGTGATTGTGTGCATCCGAGTGTGCAACTGTGTGTATGCATGTATGTGCATGTGTGCATGTGATCGTGTGCAAGAGTGTGTGCATGTGTGTACATATGTGCATGTGTGTGCTTGTGTGTGCATGTGATTGTGTGTGTGTGCATGAGCATGTGTTCATGTGGTTGTGTGTGCAGGTGTGTATGTGAGTCTGTGTAAGTGTGTGTGTGTGTCCCTGCAAGTACTGTCTCCACCTCACTCTGGAGTTCTGACAGCGTACAGGGCCCTGTCTCCCCCCTCACTCTCCTCCCAGGGTAGAACTATGCCGTCTTCCCACTCTCCAAGGCTACGGATCTGCCCCCAGTTAAGCCCTCCAGGGCAAGGCATTTTGTTTTTGTTTTTGTTTTTAATTTTGAGACAGAGTCTCACTCTGTCTCCCAGGCTGGAGTGCAGTGGCACGATTTCGTCTCACTGCAACCTCCACCTCCTGGGTTCAAGCAAGTCTCCTGCCTCAGCCTCCTGAGTGGCAGGGATTACAGGCGCACGCCACCACACCCAGCTAATTTTTGTATTTTAAGTAGAGACAGGGTTTCACCATGTTGGCCAGGCTGGTCTCAAACTCCTGACCCCAGATGATCCTCCCACCTTGGCCTCCCAAAGTGCTAGGATTACAGGAGTGAGCCACTGTGCCTGGCCAAGGGCAAGGTCTTAACTCCCTCATTGCTCCTAGAACCGGAGCGTGACCCAGACGTATCTGAGGCCTGGGGGCCTGGGCTGGGCCAGGGTCTACCTGAGTGCCGGCTTCTCCCCAAAGGTGAGGGGGAAGATCTCTATCACTTGGTTGGCAGCCAGATCCGCGACGCGGAGGGACCGGGGCAGAAACTGAGGGGCCACTGAGAGCTGTGGGGACACAGCCCACAGCCACACTGGTCCTGCTGCGCCCTGGCCCCACCCCTTCCCCAGCAGAGCTGTCCCCTCCACACCCTGGGCTGAGTGACCGAAGCTGCACCCTCACTGGGCTCGGCCTGCGGGTGGGGCTGGGGGCTCACCTTGTTGTGAGCCACGTAGATGTGCTGCAGCTGGGTGAGGGACTCGAAGGCCTCGTCAGGCAGGCCTGGGAGAGTGGGGGGGCAGTGAAGGGACCCCAGGCCTGTCTTGGGTGGAGGGGAAGTCTGGGTTCCCAGCTGCCCCAGGACTCTCAGCCGGGAACTGGCAGAGGCTCCCCAGGCCCTCAGATCCCCTCCTCCCCATCCCTATTCAAAAGCCACAGCCTCCAACCCCCACCCCAGCCCCTGAGTTTCCATCCTGCTCAGCAAAGGGCAGTTCTGGGAACTGCCACAGAGCTGCCCGCAGATGGGGCGGGGGAGGGGGATGGCAGCTGAGACCTCGGTCGGTCCTACAGCCCCAGAGAGGCCGCCTCCCTCTGCCCCCTCACCTTCGGAGGAGATGAGGTTGTTGTGGAGGTTGAGGGTTCGCAGGCCACTGAGGCGGGACAGCTCATTGTAGGGGAGTTCCTGGAGCTGGTTGTTCTGCAGGGTGAGAGTTGGGGTGTTCACACCCATGACCCCATGACCAAGTGACCCCAAGCACTGATTCTCAACTTCCCATCAGCCCAAACCAGCCCCATACCATCGTCACCCCCACAGTTAATCTCAAACACCCCATCACCCTGACCCAGTCTTATAACTGCCAAGATGTCAAACCCGAAACCCCCACAATCGACCCCAAATGTGCCATCACCCCCACAATCAACCCCAAATGTGTCATCACCCCCACAATCAACCCCAATTCCCCCCAACACCCCCACAACCCCAAATGTGCCATCACCCCACAACCGACCCCAAATCCCCCAACACCCCCACAATCAACCCCAAATGTGCCATCATCCCCACAATCACCCCCAAATGCACCATCACCCCTACAATCAACCCCAAATTCTCCAACACCCCCACAATCAACCCCAAATGTGCCATCACCCCCACAACCAACCCCACATGCCCCAGCACCCCCACAATCGACCCCAAATCCCCAACACCCCCACGACCAACCTCAAATGTGCCATCACCCCCACAATCACCCCCAAATGTGCCATCACCCCCACAACCGACCCCAAATGTGCCATCACCCCCACAATCGACCCCAAATCCCCCAACACCCCACAATCAACCCCAAATGTGCCATCACCCCCACATGCCCCAACACCCCCACAATCGACCCCAAATCCCCCAACACCCCTACAATCGACCCCAAATGTGCCATCACCCCCGCAATCAACCCCACATGCCCCAACAATCCCACAATCGACCCCAAATATGCCATCATCCCCACAATCAACCCCACATGCCCCAACACTCCCACAATCGACCCCAAATGCGCCATCACCCCCACAATCGACCCCAAATGCGCCATCACCCCCACAATCGACCCCAAATGCGCCATCACCCCCACAATCGACCCCACATGCCGCAACACCCCCACAATCGACCCCAAATGCGCCATCACCCCACAATCGACCCCACATGCTGCAACACCCCCACAATCGACCCCAAATGCGCCATCACCCCCACAATCGACCCCAAATGCGCCATCACCCCACAATCGACCCCAATGCACCATCACCCCCACAATCGACCCCACATGCCCCAACACCCCCACAATCGACCCCACATGCGCCATCACCCCCACAATCGACCCCACATGCACCATCACCCCCACAATCGACCCCACATGCGCCATCACCCCCACAATCGACCCCACATGCCCCAACACCCCCACAATCGACCCCACATGCCCCAACACCCCCACAATCGACCCCAAATGCGCCATCACCCCCACAATCGACCCCAAATGCGCCATCACCCCCACAATCGACCCCAAATGCGCCATCACCCCCACAATCGACCCCACATGCCCCAACACCCCCACAATCGACCCCAAATGCGCCATCACCCCCACAATCGACCCCACATGCCCCAACACCCCCACAATCGACCCCAAATGCGCCATCACCCCCACAATCGACCCCAAATGCGCCACCACCCCACAATCGACCCCAAATGTGCCATCACCCCCACCATCAACCGCACATGCCACAACATCCCCATAACCCCAAACTCCCCATCACACTAACTCCAAACAACACTATAACCGCCAAGATGTTGACCCTAACACCACTAATCCTCAGTCCCCGACAGCTTCCAGCGTGCCCACGCTCACCCCCTCATCTTGGGCGTGCAGAGCCAATCTGCCAAGGCAAAACTCCATCACAGCCAGCTCTGCACTGCCCTCCCGCATGTGTTTTCCTACACGCCACCACGCTCCTCAGCCCCGGGGCACCCCTCCAGCTCCCCTCACCTCTGGGTCTCAGCCCTGGGTGCCCCCACTCCCCTCCCTGGGCCCCACCTGCAGGGAGAGGTGCTGAGCGGCTCTGGTGATGTTGTCTGGGAACACTCGAAGGTCCAAGCCATCACAGTCCACAGTGTCGACTCGGGGGCAGGAGCAGCGTGGGGGACAGGCCCGGGGCGGGGGCTGCGAGCTCTCCCCCAGGTGGGGGAAGGCAGCGTCCTCCATGCCGGCGACGGGCAGGGGGCCCGGCAACAGCAGGAGCAGCAGCAGGCTCAGCCACTGCGGGGGAGGGAGGGTCAGCGTGTCTCCAGGCTGGGCGCAGGGTCGCCATGGTGACTGGAGCATCCCCTCCTCGGGGAGGGTCTTGGTGGGGAGGCAGTGGCCAGTTGGCAGATCGGGGGTGGGGGGGCAGGCAGGCCCCACCCTCAGACCCTCCCGTGCCCCACCTTACCATGGCCAGCCCTGACTCTGCCGTCTCGCCCAGGCTGCTGACCAGGACTCCCTAATGGAAACCAGGCGGTCACCTCCTGGAGCCTCTGCTGTGGCCACCACCGCCCCCCATCTCCAGACCCAGGCCACCCCCTACAACAGCCTGTTCTCCCGGGGCTTTGGGGGAGCTGGCCCACCCCCTTCCCCGCCCTGGGGAGGACGGGCAGGCGGCCGGATGGGGTGGTGAGGACAGGCCAGCCCGTCCCCTTGGTCCCCCCCAACAACCACCCCATCTCTGCTTTCGTAACCTCAGCCAGCCTGGGCCGGGCCACAAGAACAAGGAATGTTTGGGGAAAAGCTGAGATTCGTCCTGTCTGGTATTTGGGACGACCGCAGGAGTAGGGGTGGGGATGGAGGGATGGGGGGAGCTTCGGGGCACAGGAGAGTTCCGAGAAGCAGGGGCGGGCAGCAGCGAGGGATTAGGGAGGCCTGAGCTTAGCCTGGCAGCCCAGATGCCAGCCTGGGAGCTCCTGACCAGGTCTGCTGCCCGGCACCCACCTCCCCTCTGCTGGCTGGTCTTGCTCCAGACACCCGCCCCCTCCTCCCCCCGCAAATGGCCACAGCCGCCTGGAAGGAAATTACATATATCCAGGCATCAGCCTGGTGGTTAAGAGTGTGAGCTTGGTGCCAGCCTGCCTGGGTTTGAACCTGAGCTGTGCCACCTCTCAGGGCCTTGGTTTCCCTTTCTGGGGTAATGGTTGGCTCACCACCCCACATTCTCCCACAGTGTTGTAAGGATTATATGAAGTGTGCATTCAGAACAGTGCCTGGCATATCCCAGGGCTTCCGCACCCATGGATGGGGGTGACAAGCTAGTCTCCACCTAAGGTCAAATCTCCCAGACCCACAACTTACCAACAGGGCGGCTTCAGACAGGTCCTTCTCCTGCCCAGACCTCAGCTTTCCCACTCATAAAATGGGATTGACAGGCTGGGTGCTGTGATTTATACCTGTAATCCCAGTGCTTTGGGAAGCTGAGACAGGAGGATCTCTCTCTCTTTTTTTTTTTTTGAGACGGAGTCTCACTCTCTCACTCTGTCGCCTAGGCTGGAGGGCAGTGGCGTGATCTCGGCTCACTGCAACCTCCACCTCTGGGGTTCAAGTGATTCTCCTGCCTAAGCCTCCCAAGTAGCTGGGATTACAGGTGCCTGCCACCATGCCCAGCTAATTTTTGTATTTTTAGTACAGACAGGGTTTCGCCAAGTTGGCCAAGCTGGTCTCGAACTCCTGACCTCAGGTGATTTGCCCACCTCGGCCTCCCAAAGTGCTGGGATTACAGGCGTGAGCCACCACATCTGGCTAGGAGGATCTCTTGAGGCCAGGAATTTGAGACCAGACTGGGCAATATAGTGAGATCCTGTCTCTAAAAATAAATTTTAAAAAAATTAGCCTGGGCTGGGCTCCATGGCTCACACCTGTAATCCCAGCACTTTGGGAAGCTTAGGCAGGCGGATCACCTGAGGTCAGGAGTTCCAGAGCAGCCAGGCCAACATGGTGAAATCCTGTCTCTACTAAAAATACAAAAATTAGCTGGTCACGATGGCACGTGCCTGTAATCCCAGCTACTCCAGAGGCTGAGGCACGAGAATCACTTGAACCTGGGAGGTGGAGATCACATCACTGCACTCCAGCCTGGGCAACAGAGCGAGACTCTGTTTCAATGATAATAATAATAATAATAATAATTAATAATAACAACTAACCTGGTATGGTGGTGCACACCCACAGTCCCAGGTGGTACTCAGGAGGCCAAGGCAGGAGGAACACTTGAGCCCCTGGGCTCAAGTTTGAGGTTACAATGAGCTATGTGCCACTCCACGCCACTCTGGGCAACAGAGTAAAACCCTGTTGTTAAACAAAGAAAAAAAAAGTGGGGGGGATGACAAACCCCCTCCCTCAAAGAGCTGTCTTGAAGCAGAACGAGGCAGTGGGTAGAACATTTTAAGAATGGTGGCTGGGTGTGGTGGCTCATGCCTGTAATCCCAACACTTTTGGAGGCTGAGGCAGGAGGATGGCTCTAAGCCCAGGAGTTCGAGACCAGCCTGGGCAATAATGGTGAGACCCCCGTCTCTAAAAAAAATTTTTTTAAAACTTAGCAGGGGGCCGGGTGCGGTGGCTCACGCCTGTAATCCCAGCACTTTGGGAGGCCGAGGCAGGTGGATCACAAAGTCAAGAGATCGAGACCATCCTGGCTAACACTGTGAAACCCCGTCTCTACTAAAAATACAAAAAATTAGCTGGGCGTGGTGGCGCCTGCCTGTAGTCCCAGCTACTCAGGAGCCTGAGGCAGGAGAATCACTTGAACCAGGGAGGCGGAGGTTGCAGTGAGCCAAGATCGCGCCACTGCACTCCAGCCTGGGTGACAGAGCGAGACTCCGTCTCAAAAAAAAAAAAAAAAAACTTAGTGGGGGCCAGGCGCAGTAGCTCACATCTGTAATCCCAGCACTTTGGGAGGCCAAGGCGGGCAGATCAGCTGAGGTCAGGAGTTCGAGACCAGCCTGGCCAACATGGCAAAACCCTGTCTCTACTAAAAATACAAAAATTAGCTGGGCGTGGTGGCACGTGCCTGTAATCCCAGCTACTCGGGAGGCTGAGGCAGTAAAATGGCTTGAACCTGGGAGGCAGAGGTTGCAGTGAGCAGAGATTGTGCTACTGCACTCCAGCCTGGGCTACGGTGCAAGACTCTGTCTCAAACAAAACAAAACAAAACAAAACTTAGCGGGGCATGGTGGTGCTTGCCTGTAGTTCCAGCTACCAGGGAGGCTGAAGTGGGAGGATCACATGAACCCAGGAGGTTGAAGCTGCAGTGAGCCGTGTTCATGCTACTGCACACCAGCCTGGATGTCAGAGTGAGACCCTGTCTCAAAAATGAATAAATAAATAAAAATAAAAGTATAGTGTTGGCCAAGCGTGGTGGCTCACACCTGTAATCCCAGCACTTTGGGAGGCCAAGGCAGGTGGATCACCTGAGGTCAGGAGTTCGAAACCAGCCTGGCCAACATGGTGAAACCCCGTCTCTACTAAAAATACAAAAATCTCCTGGGCATGGTGGTGCGTGCCTGTAATCCCAGCTACTCAGGAGGCTAATGCAGGAAAATTGCTTGAACCCGAGAGCTGGAGGTTGCAGTGAGCCGAGATCACACCACTGCACTCCAGGCTGGGCGACAGTGAGACTCCGTCTCAAAAAAAAAAAAAAGTATAGCATCTGCTCAGCTTGGGAGTGGCCAAGGCCCTGAGTTGGAGTCTCCCAGAAGCAGAGCTTGAGACAAGGATTGAGTGCATTTATTCCAGAGAAGGCAGGCAGTGATACAGGGGAGGGAGGAAGTGATCAAGAAACAGTGGCTGGGCGCGGTGGCCCACGCCTGTAATCCCAGCACTTTGGGAGGCTGAGGTGGGCAGATCACCTAAGGTCAGGAGTTCGAGACCATCCTGACCAGAAAGGTGAAACCCCGTCTCTAATAAAAATACAAAAAAAATAGCCAGGCATGGTGGCAGGCACCTGTAATCCCAGGTACTTGGGAGGCTGAGGCAGGAGAATCTCTTGAACCTGGGAGGTGGAGGTTGCAGTGAGCTGAGATTGCATCACTGCACTCCAGCCTGGGCGACAGTGCGACACTCCATCTCAAAGAAAAAAAAAAGTTAAGAAACATGGGCCAAGAGAGGTGGTTATCTGTTCATGTTTCCTAGGGCTGTGTGACCTCCTGAGGGTCCCTCTTCATGGGGTGAGACAGGAGACGGGTCTTAGTTTTGACCAGAAGAGAACAACAGGTCCTATCTCAAGTATTCCCCATGGGATGGATGGCCATTAGCTTGGACATTGGGTGGAAGTTCCTCAGTCTCTTTAGCAGTGTAATGGGGCTAACCCTAGGGAGACAGGACTACTGTACCAGTCCTAGCCCCCAGGGAAGCAGCAATAAGAACCAAGATGTTTGAGTTCCGGGCAAGCCTCTTTCCATTGCAAAGGAAGGAGAACCCAAACTGAACTAGCTAATACAAACAAGGGCATTTATTGGCTCATGAACAGAAAACCTGTATCCTTCAGGCACAGCTGGATCCAGGGGCTCCAGTGATATCTTCTAGATGAATTCTCTCTTGAACTCTGAACTCTACCTGCAGGCTTCTGCATGTGGTGCTAAGACATTCCCAGAACCAACATGCATTCTTCCCTGGCTTTAGTAGAAAGCCTCAAACTTAAATCTCATTGGCCTAAATTTGGTCACATGTCCATCCAGAACCAATCCCTGGACCAGAGGGATGGAATGTGCTGATTGGCTAGGAACCTAACCATTGTTCCTGTAAATAACCCACTGGCCTTATCTCCCTGCAACAAACTCCACTTCTGCCACCCTGTCCTGCCCAGTCCTGCCCAGTCCTGCCCAGCTCTGCACTACCCAGCAGGGGCCTCTGCAGGGATAACAATGGAGTATGGTCCATCAATGTGGCCCCAGTGCCCAGCATGGAGCCTGGCATAATCAGTATTTAGTAAATATTTACAGAATGCACATAGGATTGGCTGTGCGCCCCTGTGGCTCACACCTGTAATCCCAGCACTTTGGGAGGCGGAGACGGGCAGATCACGTGAGGTTCGGAGTTTGAGATCAGCCTGGCCAACATGGTGAAACCCCATGTCTACTAAAAAATACAAAAAAAAAAAAAAACAACAAAAAATTAGCTGTGTATGGTGGTGCATGCCTGTAATCCCAGCTACTCAGGAGGCTGAGGCAGGAGAATCGCTTGAGCTCAGGAGGCACAGGTTGCAGTGAGCCGCGATCACACCACTGCACTCCAGCCTGGGTGACAGAGCAAGACTCTTTCTAAAAAAAGGCAGAAAGGGCCGGGCACGGTGTCTCACGCTGTAATCCCAGCACTTTGGGAGGCTGAGGCAGGCGGATCACCTGAGGTCGGGAGTTTGAGACCAGCCTGACAAACATGGAGAAACCCCGTCTCTACTAAAAACACAAAATTAGCCAGGCATGGTGGCGCATGCCTGTAATCCCAGCTACTCAGGAGGCTGAGGCAGGAGAATTGCTTGAACCTGGGAGGCAGAAGTTCTGGTGAGCTGAGATCGTGCCATTGCACTCCAGCCTGGGCAACAAGAGTGAAACTCCAAAAAAAAAAAAAAAGAAAAAAGAAAGAAAGAAAAGAAATGTATTCACAGTTCTGGAGGCTAGAAGTGGTTCCAGGCAATTGTTGGTGTTTCCTGGCTTGTGGCTGCATCACCCTAATCTCTGCCTCAGTTTCCACGTGGCCTTCTTCACTGAGTCTGTTTCTCCTCTCCTGTCTTTATTTATTTATTTATTTATCTATTTATTTTTGAGATGGAGTCTCGCTCTGTCGCCCAGACTGGAGTGCAGTGGTGTGATCTTGGTTCACTGCAAGCTCCGCCTCCTGGGTTCGCACCATTCTCCTGCCTCAGCCTCCCAATTAGCTGGGACTACAGGTGCATGCCACCACGCCCGGCTAATTTTTTGTGTTTTTAGTAGAGATGGTGTTTCATCATGTTAGCCAGGATAGTTTCGATCTCCTGACCTCATGATCCACCTGCCTCGGCCTCCCAAAGTGCTGGGATTACAGGCGTGAGCCACCGTGCCCGGCCTCTCCTCTCCTGTCTTTTATAAAGACACTGGTCTTTGGATTTAGGGTCCACTCAGTTAATCTGGGATAATCTCATCTCAAGATCCTTAACTGAATTACATCGCAAAGACCTGTTTTCCAAATCAGGTCACATTCACGGCATCGGGGAGACAGGACGTCTACCTGTCTATTTGAGGGACACCATTCAAACCACGACATGGATTAACCTGGGTAAAGATAATCTTGTGGGAAAAAAAATTGCAGAATGATGCTAACAATATAGATCATTTCTATGTATTAAAACATACATATTGGCTAGCTCTGGGGGGAGGCCCAAATGGTTGCGGCTGGGGGCAAAGAGAGGCTTGCCACTGGATATCCCTGTACATCTGTTTTTGTTTTATTTATTAATTTAATTAATTAATTAATTAATTTTTTTTAAGACAGAGTCTCGCTCTGTCACCCAGGTTGGAGTGCAGTGGCGCAATCTCGGCTCACTGAAAGCTCCGCTTCCCGGGTTCACACCACTCTCCTGCCTCAGCCTCCCGGGTAGCTGGGACTACAGGCGCCTGCCACCACGCCCGGCTAAATTTTTTTGTATTTTTAGTAGAGATGGGGTTTCACCGTGTTAGCCAGGATGGTCTTGATTTCCTGACCTCGTGGTCTGCCCGCCTTGGCCTCCCAAAGTGCTGGGATTACAGGCGTGAGCCACCACACCTGGCCCTATTTATTTATTTTGAGACAGAGTCTCTCTGTTGCCCAGGCTGGAGTGCAGTGGCGGGATCTTTGCTTACTGGAGCCTCCGATCCCCGGGTTCAAGCGATTCTCGTGTCTCAGCCTCCCAAGTAGCTGGGACTACAAGTGCAGGCCATAATGCACGGCTAATTTTTGTATTTTTAATAGAGACAGGTTTTGCCAAGTTGGCCAGGCTGGTTTCAAACTCCTGACCTCAATGATCCGCCCGCCTTGGCCTTCCAAAGTACTGGATTACAAATGTGAGCCACTACTCCTGGCCTGTTTGGGGTTTTTTTGTTTGTTTTGGGGTTTTTTTGAGAGGGAGTCTCACTCTGTCGCCCAGGCTGGAGTGCAGTGGCACGATCTCGGCTCACTGAGACCTCTGCCTCCTGGGTTCAAGCAATTCTTCTGTCTCAGTCTTCCCAGTAGCTAAGACTACAGGCGTACACCACCATGCTTGGATAATTTTTGTATTTTTATTACAGACAGGGTTTTACCATATTGGTCAGGCTGATCTCGAACTCCTGACCTCAGGTGATCCACCCACCTTGGCCTCCCAAAGGGCTGAGGTTACAGGCATGAGCCACTACACCCGGCCTGTTTTATTTTGTTTTTTAAGAGACAGGAGCTCGCTATGTTTCCCAGTCTGAACTCCAACTCCCAGGCTCAAGCAATACTCCTGAGTAGTTGGAGCCATTGGCATGCACCACTGTGCCCTGTACATCTGTTGAAATAAATAGCAAAAAATTTAAGCAGGGTGCAGTGGCTCACACCTGTAATCCTAGCTACTCAGGAGACTGAGGCAGGAGGAACACTTGAGGACAAGAGTTCAAAACCAGCCTGGGCAACATAGTGAGACTCTCATCTCTAAAAAAAAATTCAGAAAATTAGGTTGGGCAAGGTGGCTCACGCTTGTAATCCCAGCACTTTGGGAGGTGGAGGTGGAAGGACTGCATGAGCCCGGGAATTCAAGACCAGCCTGAGAAACAAAGTGAGACCCTGTCTCTACATTTTTTTTTTTTTTGAAATGGAGTCTCACTCTGCTGCCCTGGCTGGAGTGCAGTGGCATGATCTCGGCTCACTGCAATCTCTGTCCCCCGAGTTCAAGTGATTCTCCTGCCTCAGCCTCCTGAGTAGTTGGGATTACAGGTGCCTGCCACCGCGCCCAGCTAATTTTTGTATTTTTAGTAGAGACAGGGTTTCACCATCTTGGCCAAGCTGGTCTTGAACTCCTCACCTTGTGATCCACCCGCCTCAGCCTCCCAAAGTGTTGGGATTACAGGCGTGAGCCACTGCACCTGGCGTTGTAGAGGCAGGAGAATCGCTTGAACCTGGGAGGCAGAGGTTGCAGTAAGCCGAGATCACACCACTGCACTCCAGCCTGGGTGACAGAGCGAGACTCCATTTAAAAAAAAAAAAAACAAAAAACTTTTTAATTAGCTGGGCACAGTGGTGCATGCCTGTAGTTCCAGCTCCTTGGGAGGCTGAAGTGGGAAGATTGCTTGAGCCTGGATGGAGTGCCACTGCACTCCAACTTGGGCAACAGAGCAAGACCCTGTTTCCAAAAAAGAAAAGAAAGGAAATGGTGGATACACACTGCTAACTTCAAGGGAGGCTGAGAAACACCATCTTTCTACTGGGAAGCCACATGTTCAGATAAAAATGGAGTTTCTTGGCTGGGTACAGTGGCTCATGCCTGTAATCCTAGCACTTTGGGAGGCCGAGGTGGGCGTATCACAAGGTAAAGAGTTTGAGACCAGCCTGGCCAACATGATGAAACCCCATCTCTACTAAAAATACAAAAATTAGCCGGACGTGGTGGTGGGTACCCATAATCCCAGCTTACTTGGGAGGCTGAGGCAGGAGAATTGCTTGAACCTGGGAGGCAGAGGTTGCAGTGAGCCGAGATCGAGCCACTGCACTCCAGCCTGGGTGACAGAGCAAAACTCTGTCTTGGAAAAAAAAAATTGAGTTTCTATCACTACTGCATAAAAGTGGGATGACCTGTAAAAAGGAAGCAATGAGGAGTTAGGACCACAAGGAAAATTGAGCCCAAGGCTTTCTGTGTTCAAAGCCACTGGCCTCCAAAGTTGGGTGTGGGAAATGAATCATAATTTCTAGTTCTATTTACCTGCCCCATCCTGTTTTATGGCCATTTTCCAGGTATGATTTAATTCACAGGCTAGAAAGAGTGGTCTAAATGCACCTGTATAGTTGGGTTATTTGTAAACAAATACATATACGTATTAAGGGAGAGTCCAAGTGACAAACGATCAGAAATATGGGAAGTCTTGGCTAGGTGCAGTGGCTCACGCCTATAATTCCAGCACTTTGGGAGGCCGAGGTGGGCGGATCACGAGGTCAGGAGATCAAGACCATCCTGGCTAACACGGTGAAACCCTGTCTCTACTAAAAATACAAAAATTAGCTGGCCATGGTGGTACGCACTTGTAGTCCCAGCTACTCAGGAGGCTGATGTGGGAGAATTGTATGAGGCTGGGAGGTCCAGGCTACAGTGAGCTATGATCACACCACTGCACTCCAGCCTGTCTCAAAAAAAACAAAAAACAAAACAAACAAACAAACAAAACACCATAAAAGCACCTTGATAATAATTATTGTAGGCGGAGGTTTCAGTGAGCCAAGATTGCACCACTGCACTCCAGCCTGGGTGAAAGAGCAAGACTCCATCTCAGAAAAAAAAAGAAAAAAAAAAAAAAAAAAAAAAGGCTGGCCATGGTGGCTCATGCCTGTAATCCCAACACTTTAGGAGGCCAAGGCAGGCGGATCACCTGAGGCCAGGAGCTCAAGACCAGCCTGGCCAACATGGCGAAACCCCGTCTCTACTGAAAATACAAAAATTAGCTGGGCCTGGTGGTGCGAGCCTGTAATCCCAGCTATCCAGCTATTTGGGAGGCTGAGGCAGGAGATTCACTTGAACCCGGGAGACGGAGGTTGCAGCAAGCTGAGATCACACCATTGCACTCCAGCCTGGGTGACAAGAGCAAAACTCCACCTCAAAAAAAAAAAAAAGAAAAAAGAAAAGAAAAGAATTGAGGTAAATTGCAGGACATCATGTTGGCGTCCACAAAGAATTGGGGAATTACTTGATTTGGGGGAAGCTGCCCCATCATCTGGTGTCAGAATCGAAGGATTGAGAGTGATGTGATATAGAAGGAAAAACAGTCTGTTTGTCCCATGTACATATCCAACTGACTTGGGCCAAACTGACTTCTCCCTAGTCTTCCTCATATCAGAAAATGGCACTAACATTTTGCTAAATATTCCACTCAGATGCTAAAGTCATCATTAACTCCTCTCTCCTAGCCCCTATCCCAATATCTTGTCCTTGAAAATGACCCCATCGGCTCTGACTACGGCCACTTTTCTCCATTTTCTTTCTTTATTTTTATTATTATTTCTGAGACAGCATCTCATTCTGTTGCCCAGGCTGAAGTGCAGTGGTGTGATCCCAGCTCACTTGCAGCCTTGAACTCCTGGGCTCAAGTGATCTTCTCACCTCAGCCTCCCAAGTAGCTGGGAGTATAGGCTCAGGCCCTCATGCTAATTTCTAAAATTTTTATAGAGATGGGATCTCACTATGTTGCCCAGGTTGGTCTTTGGAGATCAAGGGAGACTTTAAGCAATCCTCCCACTCAAGCCATCTCCTGCCTTGGTCTTCCAAAGCACTGAGATTATAGGCATGAGCCACCGCTGCCAGTATTCTCCATTTTCTTTTTTTTGAGACAGAGTCTTGATCGGTCGCCCAGGCTGGAGTGCAGTGGCACAATCCCGGCTCACTGCAAGCTCCGCCTCCTGGGTTCACGCCATTCTCCTGCCTCAGCCTCCCGAGTAGCTGGGATTACTACAGGCGCCTGCCACCACATCCAGCTAATTTATTTTATTTTATTTTTTATTTTTAGTAGAGACGGGGTTTCACCATGTTAGCCAGGATGGTCTCGATCTCCTGACCTCGTGATCCACCCGCCTCAGCCTCCCAAAGTGCTGGGATTACAGGCGTGAGCCACCGCACCCGGCCGTATTCTCCATTTTCAATGCTAGTAGATGAATCTAAGTCAGCATCACCCATCCTCCTAGCTCCCCCAAGACTATTCCTGCCCCCATCCTCATCCCCCAAGACCATTCTGCACATAGCAGTCATAACAACATCCTCCTGGCTGGGCGCAGTGGCTCACGCCTATAATCCCAGCACTTTGGGAAGCGAAGGCGGGAGGATCACGAGATCAAGAGATCAAGACCATCCTGACCATCCTGGCTAACATGGTGAAACCCTGCCTCTACAAAAAAAAAAAAAAAAAATTAGCCAGGCATGGTGGCATGCGCCTGTAATCCCAGCTACTTGGGAGGCTGAGGCAGGAGAATCACTTGAACCTGGGAGGCGGAGGTTGCAGTGAGCCGAGATGGTGCCATAGCACTCCAGCCTGGGTGACAGAGTGAGACTCTGTCTCGGAAAAAAAAAAAAAATCCTCCCCCATGCTCTTTTAAAAACGTAGAGTTTATCTATGTGTTTATTTATTGACACAGAGGCACGCTCTGTGTCACTGAAACCTCTGCCTCCCAGGTTCAAGCGATTCTCATGCCTCAGCCTCCTGAGTAGCTGGGATTATAGAAGCCCACCATCTAGCCCGGCTAATTTTTGTATTTTTAGTAGAGACAGGGTTTCACCATGTTGGCCAGGCTAGTCTTGAACCCCTGGCCTCAAGTGATCTGCCCGCCTTGGCCTACCCAAGTGTTGGGATTACAGGCGTGAGCCACCGCGCCCGGCTCCTTTGAATTTTGAAACAACATTATTTTATTTTTGTTATTTTAAATTTTATTATTGTTATTATTAAAGACAGCGTCTTGCTCTGTCACCCAGGCTGGAATGTAGTGACGCAATCACAGCTCACTGTAACTTCAAACTCCTGGGCACAAGGGATCCTCCCGACTCAGCCTCCCACGTACATAGGACTACAGACGTGCTACCACACACCTGACTAATGAAAAAAAAATGTTTTTTCATTGTAGAGATGAGGTCTTGATAGTTGCCGAGGCTGGTCAAATTCTTTTCCTCAAGCCATCTTCCTGTCTCAGCCTTCCAAAATGCTGGGATTACAGGTGTGAGCCACTGTGCCCAGCCTGAAATTAGACATTTTCAGATCTGCAAAGAAGGTACAGAGAGTTCTTTTATTCCCTTCACTCAATTTCCTCTAATGTTTTTTGGGTTTTGGGTTTTGTTTTGAGACACGATTTCACTCTGTCGCCCAGGCTGGAGCGCAGTGGCTCATTCTCCGCTCACTGTAGCCTCCCAGGCTCGGGTGATCCTCCCACCTCAGCCTCTTATGTAGCTGGGACTATAGGTTCACGCCACCACACCCCGCTAATTTTTTTAATTTTTTTTTTTTGAGAGTCTTGTTCTGTCACCCAGGCTGCAGTGCAGTGGCGTGATCTCAACTCACTGAAACCTCCACCTCCCAGGTTCAAGTGATTCTCCTGCCTCAGCCTTCCGAGTAGCTGGGACTACAGGCGTGTGCCACCTGAGATTACAGGCCTGGCTAATTTTCTGTTTTTAGTAGAGACGGGGTTTCACTGTGTTAGCCAGGATGGTCTCAATCTCATGACCTTGTGATCCGCCCACCTCGGCCTCCCAAAGTGCTGGGATTACAGTCGTGAGCCACCATGCCTGGCCTTGTTTTGTTTTTTATTTGAGACAAGTTCTCGCTCTGTCTCCCAGGCTGGAGTGCAGTGGCACCATCATAGCTCACTGCAGCCTTGACCTCCTGGGCTCAAATAATCTTCCTGCCTCAGCCTCCCGAGTGGCTGAGACTATAGATGTGTGCCAATAGAGTTAGTTAATTTCTTTGATGTTTTGTAGAGATGAGGGTTTCGCCATGTTGCCCAGGCTGGTCTTGACCTCCTGGGTTCAAGTGATCCTCCCTCCTCTGCTTCCCAAAGTGCTGGGCTTACAGGTGTGAGCCACCACACCCAGCCTGGTCATGTATTTTGAGAACATTCTTCAATCTGGGATAAATGTCTGATGTTGTCTAATGGTTAGATTGAGGTTCTAGGTTTGGGGATAATATCAGACAGTTACAAATGTCCTCCCTATCACATAGCTGGGGTCCATGATGTCAAAATGACTTATCACTGGTGATGTTGATTTTGATCACTTCGTTAAGGCAGTAGCTGCCAGGTGTCCCCACTGTCTTGGGGACAGCTTTGCTCTCCATGGACGTAGGGTATGCAAGAAGCATGGGAATCTTTGGCTAAAGATACATTGTGATGGCCGGGCGCAGTGGCTCACGCCTGTAATCCCAGCACTTTGGGAGGGTGAGGTGGGTGGATCACCTGAGGTCAGGAGTTTGAGACCAGCCTGGCCAACATAGTGAAACCCTGTCTCTACTAAAAATACAAAGATTAGCCGGGCATGGTGGCACATGCCTGTAATCCCAGCTACTCGGGAGGCTGAGGCAGGAGAATCGCTTGCTTGAACCCGGGAGGTGAAGGGTGCAGTGAGTTGAGATTGTGCCATTGCACTCCAGCCTGGGCAACAAGAGCGAAACTCTGTCTCAAAAAAAATTTTTTTTAAAAAGATATGTTGTGATATTGTGTTGTAATATAAAAAAAACATATATTTTGGTCTTAGGTTTTCTGTCACATAACTCCTAACACCCTTGAAATCAGCCGGGCATAGTGGTTTATGCCTGTAATCCTAGCACTTTGGGAGGCTGAGATGGGATGATCGCTTGAGGTCAGGAGTTTTCGAGCAGCCTGGGCAACATAGTGAGACCCCGTATCTACAAAAAAATTTTTTTTTAAATGAAGATAATAAAAAAACCTATCTTCTAGATTGTTTAGAGGATTGAATGGGCTGGCCAGGGGTGGGGGCTCACACCTGTCATCCCTACACTTTGGGAAGCAGAGGTGGGAGGATCACTTGAGCCCAGGTGTTGGAGACCAGCCTGGACAACTTGGCGAAACTCCATCTCTACAAAAAATACAAAAAATTAGGCCGGGCGCGGTGGCTTATGCCTGTAATTCCAGCACTTTGGGAGGCCTAGGCGGGCGGATCACCTGAGGTCAGGAGTTCGCAGCCAGCTTGGCCAACATAGTGAAACCTCTTCTCTACTAAAAATACAAAAAATTAGGCGGGCGTGGTGGCACACGCCTGTAGTCCCAGCTACATGAGAGGCTGAGGTGAGAGGATCATCTCAGCCCGGGGTCGATGCTGCAGTGAGCCATGATCACGCCACTGCACTCCAGCCTGGGTGACGAAGTGAGACTCTGTCTAAAAAAATAAAATAAATGAGGTAATGTATACGAATATGATGCACGGAGCGGACCTTCAACAATTATTTTTATTGCCATCATCTGCATAATGGGCACAACAGGGCCCCGCCACATCGAACTGTTTAAGCTCAGAACCGTGTCTGTCACATGTGGAGCGATACATGATTGATGCTATCATTATCACCACCATCATTCCACCAACCCGCCCATCGGAAACAAGCTTTCATCGAATCCCATCGTTTTTTCCTTCTTTGTAAATCTCTTTCCTCGGCCTGGCTCTGCCGCCCAAGTATGCTCGTCAGGCCTTTGCCCACCCGGACCGGGCGCGGGCAGCCCGGGGCTGAGGATTCTCGAGCCTTGGTGGACCACAGGGTCCCCGTCGCCCCGCCCAAGGGCCTGGACCGCCTGTGGTCTCCATGGAAACCCGCTAGCCACAGGGGGCGTGACGCCGTTGAGACCGACAGAGATATTTACCTATCAGATCAAAGTTATCTTGGCCAGGAGAACAAACGGGACCTCCGAATGGTACGTCCTTGAGGCAGGGCGGGAATACGGCAAACGGCCGCGGGGGCTGTTACTGTCGCTACCAATCAAGAGTCGAGGTGGCTTTGATGGACAGGCATAGCGCGAGTGCGGGCTTTCGCCCAACCGGTGGGCCGCTGTTCCGAAAAAGGACCAATGAGGAGGCGGCAGGGGTGGGGCGAAGGGGCCGGTTGCTCCGGAAGTGGAGGGAGGGGGTGAAAATGGCGCCCAGCTCGAAATCGGAGCGGAACAGCGGGGCTGGGAGCGGCGGCGGCGGCCCCGGGGGAGCCGGAGGAAAGCGGGCAGCAGGGCGGCGGCGGGAGCACGTCCTCAAGCAGCTGGAGCGGGTCAAGGTGAGGCCTGGAGCCGGAGTGGGGAGCGCGCCGGAGGGTGGGGAGTAGGAACGAGGCAGGCGGAGGGAGGAGGGCGTTCGCGGGGTGAGGGGTTGGGGGCGGGGCCCCAGGGGAGGGGGCTCGGATGCAGCGCCTGGGCGGGGCCCGGGGGAGATGGCTTGGCTGGAGGAGGCTCAGTCGGGGGCCTGGATGCAGGAGGTTGTGTCGGGTAACCGGCAAAGGGGCTGGGATGGAGGGTTGGGGGCGGGGCCCCAGGGAGGGGGCTCGGAGGGAGGCGACCCCAGAGGCCGTAGGGAGAATCAGGAGGAAGGGGGCGATCCAGGCTTTTCAAAGCCCTGCTCCCATGGCCCCTCCGTAATGGAACCTTCCCGCCCCCTTTGCAGAGCCCCTGCCACTGGCTTTGGGCTTCCTCCGCCTGATGTTCCTCTCCCTGCCCGAGCCCCGACCACACATGAGCTGGGAGTTCCAGTACCTGGGTGGGCCTCCCCATTGAAAGTGTGAGAGCTCCCTGGATAGGGCTGAGTCTTCCCCCGCAGAGTGAGAGTTACCGAAGCAGGCTCTGCCTCCTCCATCAGACTGGAAACTCCCAGAGCTGGGGGATGATGTCTCTCTCCCCCATCAGTTTGGGAGCTCTGGAGGGCAGAAATGTGGATCTCTTGCAGGTGGACAGTAACTGGGGCAAGGCTGTGTCTCTGTGGACAGGGACTGCGCCTTCTCCGTGAGGCTGGTAGCTTTGTAAGGACAGTGCTGTGTCTCCCCCTTTTGACTGGGAGCTCCCTGGGCTGGGACAGTCTCCGCCCTTAGCCTGGGAGCTCCCTGGGCTTGGCTGTGGTTCCGCCCTTAGCTTGGAAGCTCCTTGGGCAGGGACTGTGTCTTCCCCTGTCGGCCTGGGCTTGGCTGGCCGGGCTGTTTCCTCCATCAGACTGAGACCTCCATGTGGATAAGGCTGTCTCCCATCAGACAGGGAGCTTCCCAGACAGGACTCGTCCCATCAGATTGGAATGTCTTGAAGGCAGAGCTGTGTCTCCCCAGTCAGCCTGGGTAGCAAGACTGAGGCTGCTCGGATATCCCTGTGCCTGGCTTCTGCCTGTCAGTCCCCGCAGATCCTTCCTCGGTGAAGTTTTGGGGATGAGGGATTCCCTTGGATTCCGTTGGAAGGCGGTAGTTAATTGGGAAGGGGGAGTTGGGTCATTGGTTAGGCTCATCCTTCTATCTGCCTCGACTGGCCCCCAGCAGAGGCCAGAGCTGCCCCGGGGAGGAGGAGCCCCCTTGTTTGAAGGCTGGTGGGTTGGGAACAGATTGGTGCAGGTCAGGACCCTGTCCCAGCCTCCTTAGTAGGATAAATACCCACAGCTTAGGGACAGCCTTCAGGGAGGGAAGCAGGTGGCCCAGCGTGGGACAGGGTGATTGGGGAACTTTCTTGGGGGCGGTGACGCTGGGCTCAGTCAGGAGGGACCTGTGGCTGAAGAGATATGGAACTGGGAAGGTGGCGTGGGTCCCTGGTGGAGATGAAGGCTCAAGTGAAGTCCACCTGGCTTTACTGTCCCCATCTGCCTCAGTTGTTCCCACCTTCCAGAGCTTGGCCTTCTTTTGACCATTATGGTGGGCTGGGCTGGGCTGGACCCGGTGAGAGCTGCTCTGCCTCTCTGCCGTGGGTGAGGGGGCTGGGGGCTGCAGATGGTGCCTGAAGTGCCCTGGCCACCCCTTCCCCAGATCAGCGGACAGCTCTCCCCTCGCCTCTTCCGGAAGCTGCCTCCCCGGGTCTGCGTGTCCCTCAAGAACATTGTGGATGAGGACTTCCTCTATGCAGGGTGAGGCTGGGACCAGGCAAAGGGGGCAGGTGGGTGGGGGTGGTGGGCTCGCCCTGACCTGGCCGCTGTGCCCCCTTCATCCCCACAGACACATCTTCCTGGGCTTTTCCAAATGCGGCCGCTACGTCCTCTCCTACACCAGCAGCAGTGGGGACGACGACTTCTCCTTCTACATCTACCATCTGTACTGGTGGGAATTCAACGTTCACAGCAAGCTCAAGCTGGTAGGGAGGCTTCAGCACCAGACTGGCCCTTCAGATGGTGTGGTCCAGCAGGTCACAGCACCCTCGGAGCCTCAGGTTCCTTGGGTGTAAAATGATCATCATGTACTCCTGGGTTCATCGTCAAGATTCCATGTGTTAGATCCAACCATATGAAATTACCAGGGCCTGGCATGGTGGCTCATGCCTGTAATCCCAGCACTTTGGGAGGCCAAGGCGGGAGGATCACTTGATCCTGGGAGTTCAAGACCAGGCTGGGCAACATGGCAAAACCCCGTCTCTACTAAAAATAAAAAAAATTAGCTGGGCATATTGGCGTGTGCCTGTAGTCAGCTCCTCTGGAGGCTGAGGCAGGAGGATCACCTGAGCCCAGGAGTTTGAGGCTGCAGTGAGCCATGATCACACCATTGCACTCCAGCCTGGGCAACAGAGTGAGACCTTGTCTCTAAAAAAAACAAAAAACAAAAAAAATGAAGGCTGGGCGCAGTGGCTCATGCCTGTCATTCCAGCACTTTGGGAGGCCGAGGTGGGTGGATCACCTGAGGTCAGGAGTTCAAGACCAGCCTGGCCAACATGGTGAAACCCCGTCTCTACTAAAAATACAAAATTAGCCGGGCGTGGTGGCACATGCCTGTAATCCCAGCTATTCTGGAGGGTGAGGCAGGAGAATTGCTTAGAACCTGGGAGGTGGAGGTTGCAGTGAGCCGAGATTGAACCACTGCACTCCAGCCTACAGAGCGAAACTCTGTCTCAAAAAAGAAAAAGAAATGACCATTTTTATGGTTCAAAATGGGTAAATAGCAGCAATTCCATTTGGTTCAACACACCCTATGAAGCTATAGAACATGTTGGCCCAGGCCAGTTAGCTTTATTAGGACCAAGCCACCCTGGCTTTAGCCTTGACCCTTGACTCCTGGAACCCCCCCAAGGAGGTAGGTGCTGTTACCTCAGCATACATGTGAACTGAGAGAGCTGAACGGGCTTCAGGGTAGGCTGGGCTTGGAACCAGTGCCTGGCGCAGTCTCCCCCCGGGACATTGTTCCCATCGGCTGCATCCCACCCTGGCCTGGTCTCCCCCACTGGTGAAAGGAGCCTCCACGGCTGTCCTCAGGCAAGGTGGAGGGGTGTGGCGGGTGCTGTTGGGGTGCTCCTACCTGCTCAGCCCCAGCCCTGATGAGGGACTGCATCGTACAGCTTCGGGGGACCCCCGCAGATTCCCTGCCCCGGTGCTGACCCTGAACGTGCCTCGCAGGTCCGGCAGGTTCGGCTATTCCAGGACGAGGAGATCTACAGCGACCTGTACTTGACCGTATGCGAGTGGCCCAGCGACGCCTCTAAGGTCATCGTCTTTGGCTTCAAGTGAGACCAGGCTTCTGGGGGAGCCTTGGCTGGTTGGGGCAGGGGGTGTGCAGTGGGGGGCCCCCCAGGCGCCAACCAGGCAGCTGAGGGTATGCTGGCCCCCAGCACCCGCTCGGCCAACGGGATGCTCATGAACATGATGATGATGAGTGACGAGAACCACCGTGACATCTACGTCAGCACTGTGGCCGTGCCGCCGCCAGGCCGCTGTGCTGCTTGCCAGGATGCCAGCCGGGCCCACCCAGGTGAGGGGGCCGAGGGGGCGAGGGCCCCCTTCCCCCCTCCCCCCCTGCCCTGGGCCGAGAGTGAGCTGTTGTGGCGTGTGTTGCTGCAGGAGACCCGAATGCGCAGTGCCTACGGCATGGCTTCATGCTGCACACCAAGTACCAGGTGGTCTACCCCTTCCCCACCTTCCAGCCCGCCTTCCAGCTCAAGAAGGACCAGGTGGTGCTGCTCAACACCAGCTACTCCCTGGTGGCCTGCGCCGTCTCCGTCCACTCGGCAGGTAGGCCCTGCAGTCTCGTGGCCACCCGGCAACGCATGAAGCGGGTCCTCTCCCTACCCCACCACACAGACAAGGGGCCCCAGGCATAGAGAGGTGGGAGCTACTTCCCCAGGTCACACAGCCTGGTCGCGGGAATGCTGCGGTCCAAATGTGGTCACGCCCACCACAGCCCTGCCCATGGGATCTTTCCAGTGGCTGAGATGTCCCACCATGGCTGCCTCCAGCAGCCACTTGGAATGTGGCTCATGTGACTGAGGAACTGAGCTTGTGATACTTTTTTATTTTTCCCCCACTGGAGTCCAGTGGCGCGATCTTGGCTCACTGCAACCTCCCAGGCTCAAGCAATTCTCCTGCCTCAGCCTCCCGAGAAGCTGGGACTACAGGCCTGTGCCATCATACCCAGCTAATTTTTGTGTTTTTAGTAGAGATGGGATTTCACCATGTTGATCAGGCTGGTCTCAAACTCCTGACCTCGAGTGATCCAATCATCTTGGCCTCCCAAAGTGTTGGGATGACAGACGTGAGCCACTGCATCTGGCCTGTGATGGATTTAATTGTAGTTGTTTTAAGCTGAAATAGCCACAGGTGGCTAGCTGGACGGGGTAGCGCCCCTTTCTCTTGAGAAACGCTAATGTGACATTTCGGGGTGTGGTTAGTGGGCAGGCACTTGCCTTATATGTTTGATATCGGAAAGATGCCAGTGAAAATCACAAGATGTCCCTTGACAGTGACAAATGTCAGGAGGCTGGATCATGCCACCGGCTGGCAGCAACAGGAGGGAGGGGGCCCCGGGGGCCATTTGGCAACAGAATTGTGACTATGACTGACCCAGCTGCCCTGTGCCCGGGTCTCTCCCTCTGGCAGAGTCTCACTGGGTCCGTATGTCCAAGACTGCTGAGGGGGAGTTGGGGGCCACCTGAAGAACCCTCCCTGGGGATTGGGGAGTGAGTTAGGAGGTGGCGAGGGGTTGGGGGCATCTGTGGAACACCAATGAAGGCCCCTGCGTGTGCATCCATGGAGCATGTGTCAGATGTGTGCACATGTAGGTGAAACACAAGGAATCCATAACTGGAACCACTTAATATAAATTAAAAAGACGATTTAGGCCAGGCACAGTGGCTCATGCCTGTAATCCCAGCACTTTGGGAGGCTGAGGCAGGTGGATCACATGAGATCAGGGAGTTCAAGACCAGTGTGGCCAACACGGTGAAACCCCGTCTCTAGTAAAAATACAAGAATTAGCTGGGCATGGTGGCACATGCTTATAATTCCAGCTACTCAGGAGGCTGAGGGAGGAGAATTGCTTGAACCTGGGAGGCGGAGGTTGCAGTGAGCCGAGATTGTGCCAATGTACTCCAGCCTGGGAGACAGCAAGACTCAATCTCCAAAAAAAAAAGACGTTTTAATTTTGCAAGAACTCAGATGCAAAGATGTCCATTAAATCCCCATGGAAATGGTTGTCCCTGGGGGTGGTCGGGGAATGGGCAGGATTAAATGTATATAACACAGCCCACAAATAAGCCAGGGGCCAGGGCACTCTGTCCCCAGACATATCTGGGGCTTCCTGTCCTCACCCCCAATCTATACCAGGAAGGGTGAGGTGCTGTCCCTTGCTGAGGCTCGGCCACTCGGTTTTTGGCCATGAACCCCCCAGTTTGCGAGGGTTGACGCAGCTCTGCTCTTTTGGCTGTGGGTCCTGTTAGGAACGACCACAGTGGACGATCGTCTCTGTGCCAGCCCAGGGAAAGGGCGTGGTCATCAGTGGGAGCTGCTGACACAGAGGGGTGCTTTCTTCCTTGGCCATTGTCACCTTCTGTTCCCTGCCCTGTTGTGGAAGGGCTGTCACAGTGGTGGAGGGGGGCCTGGACTCTATTTATCTCAGATATGATCTTGGGCAAGTTCATCCCTGAGCTGCATGCTGGGGGATGTGGCCCCTCTCTAGGGGTTGCTTGTAGGGGGCTCGGAGGAAACCTGGGTTGGGGCCCAGCCACAGGGCTGCTCAGTGAATATGTTGGGGTTCTCCATGTGTTCCCCACATTCCTTGGGGGAGTCGTCTCTAGGCAAGCAGAGACAGAGGCCCCGAGTCGATGAAGTGTGCCCGCGGCGGTCTGGCTTGTGTCAGGAAGGACCAACGGCTTTGCCTTAGGTCTTCCATATCAGAGAAACGCCAGTGAAAATCACAAGATGTCCCTTGAGAGAGTGGCAGATGTTAGGAGGCTGGATGCTACTGTAGTGAACACTCTACACTGTAGAGTGTTGGCTCCCTCCGGGCAGGGTTCTGTCTGTCTGGTTCACTCCTGTGTCCTCAGTGTGGGGCACTCAGTAGACAGCTTAAGAAAGGGGCTTGAATGAACGTCTGCACGCATGAATGCGTGGTGTGCATGCGCAGAAAGGTCTTTCCCCTTTTGGGTGTTTCAAACTGATCTCAGCATAGCCAAGTCTTAGAAGTGTCTCCTTAAGGTGGGTTTCTGAAAACCCCTGGGGACACTGAGCGAGGCTGGGAGCACCCTAGACTGACACTTCTCCACCCCCATCTCTTCTTAGGTGACAGGAGTTTCTGCCAAATCCTGTATGACCACAGCACCTGCCCCCCGGCGCCTGCCAGCCCCCCTGAGCCCCAGAGCCCAGAGCTGCCCCCTGCCCTCCCCAGCTTCTGCCCTGAGGCGGCCCCAGCCCGTTCCTCTGGGTCTCCTGAGCCCTCGCCCGCCATTGCCAAAGCCAAGGAGTTTGTGGCTGACATCTTCCGCCGGGCCAAAGAGGCCAAGGGCGGGGCCCCTGAGGAAGCCCGGCCTGCCCTGTGCCCAGGACCCTCTGGCAGCCGCTGCCGTGCGCACTCTGAGCCCCTAGCCCTGTGTGGAGAGGCGGCACCCCGGGACAGCCCCCCTGCCTCAGAGGCGCCTGCCCCCGAGCCTGGCTACGTCAACTACACCAAGCTGTACTATGTGCTGGAGTCTGGAGAGGGGACGGAGCCAGAGGATGGTGAGCGGGGGGCAGGCATGCGGCAGGGCCTGGGATGGGGAGGCCAACCCAGACGGGGCCCCTGGCCTCCCTCCACCCCACCCCCACTTCCTGCCTCCCCAGAGTTCGAGGACGACAAGATCTCCCTGCCCTTCGTGGTGACTGATCTTCGTGGCCGCAACCTGCGGCCCATGCGGGAGCGGACTGCTGTCCAGGTGGGTGTGGGCAGTGGGCGGGCCAAGGACAGTCCCAGGGAGCTGCTGGGGGGCAGTTGGCACCGTCCTCTGTGCCTGCCCACTTATCCGCAGGGCCAGTACCTGACAGTGGAGCAGCTCACACTAGACTTCGAATATGTTATCAATGAGGTCATCCGCCACGATGCTACCTGGGGCCACCAGTTCTGTTCTTTCAGCGACTATGACATCGTCATTCTAGAGGTGGGCCCAGGGTGGGCGAGGTGGGCCCAGGGCCTCCTGCACTCTGGGGTCGCCCTCAGCAGTTGGCATCCTCCACCCCCACCCCCAGGTCTGCCCAGAAACCAACCAGGTCCTCATCAACATTGGCCTGCTGCTCCTGGCCTTCCCGTCCCCCACTGAGGAGGGCCAGCTCCGGTGAGTGCGGGGATCCTGCCCTCTCTGTCCACTAGGGGGGCCACTGGCAGACACTTCAGGGTGGGGGCGTGGGGACGTAAGAAGGCTCTCCCTGTGCCACATCCTGGCTGGGCCCCTCCATAGCTGCTCCCAAGACAAAAGGCCCTCAGGGTAGCCTGGGGCCTGGTTCAGGAGCCCAGCTGTCCGAGCGTTTGTCCTGTGTCCCTCTCCACTGTAGACCAAAGACCTATCACACCAGCCTCAAGGTGGCATGGGACCTCAACACAGGGATCTTCGAGACAGTCAGTGTAGGCGACCTGACTGAGGTCAAAGGGCAGACCAGGTGAGGCAGGGCTGGGGGGCAGGGTCGGGGGTGGCCAAGGCGATGAGAGCCACTCACCCCCTGGCCCCGCAGCGGCAGTGTCTGGAGCTCCTACCGCAAGAGCTGCGTGGACATGGTCATGAAGTGGCTGGTGCCCGAGAGCAGCGGCCGCTACGTCAACAGGATGACCAATGAGGCGCTGCACAAAGGTGGGGCTCGGTGACCCCGTGATGGTCAGGGTCTCCAGGGACACTTGTCCTCACCCAGGAGCTGATTCCTGAGCGCTGATGAAATGGGTGGGAAGGCTGGTGAGAGGGCGGCCCAGGCCAGGCCCAGCTCAGCAGCCCTGAAGGCGTGGGGCCTGGGAGCCTCCCACCAGTCATGGCCTGGCTGGTCACTCATTCACGCTACATTGATTGGGTAGCTGCAGGCTAGAGGCGGAGGGCAACTCAGCAGGGTCCCTGCCTTCTGGAACCTTCTGGGCCAGAACCAAGTCAGGTGGAGGGTGTGGCCGCAGGGCCAGGCAGGGGCTCTATGCTTTGTCCCCACCTGTCCCTGTAGGGTGCTCCCTGAAGGTTCTGGCAGACAGCGAGCGATACACGTGGATCGTGCTGTGAGGGCCGGGCCGCCCCGGACACTGACTCCAACTACCTCCGTGGCCTGGGACCGGCCGCCTCCCTGGGGTGGCCTCTTCCTGGCCGGCTGGCCCACCGACTGATGACCGGCACTAGTGTTAGGCTGCGGAACGGGGCTGGGCAGGGCAGTCTCTGTTGGCCTGAGGGTCTGGACGCTTTTTATTTATGCCTATTTAAGTTGAGAAGGGGCAGAGAGGGCGCTCCCTGCCCCACCAGCCTGAGCGCCCCGCCTTCACCCCGAGCTGGGCATGGGCCTGGACCCTCGTGCATTTGCCCCTTTCCTCAGCTACAGCTGCGGACGTTGCCCTCGGGGAGGTCGAATGGACCCCATTCCCCCTGCCCTGCCCGCCCCCAGCCTCCCCACCCAGGCCGGCAACCTGGCCATCCCCACTCCGTTCTTCTTCATGTAATAAATGTTTTAATTTCTGAACCTCATTGAGGTCCTGTCACTGCAGCTTGGGGCCCAGCTGGAGTCCCCGCCCCAAGGCCCCCACCAAGGCCCGGCGAGTCAGCAGTAGGCAAATATCACAGCGGAATTTATTGTTTTAAGAAAGACTACAAAAAGGTAGAAAACAGCTCGGCACACTAGACTACCACACGTGTGGACACTTTCACCGCCGGGAGAGGGAGCCCCGTGGGCACGGGGACTGGGCAGGGCCGCCCCAAAAGCTATAGCACGCGGAGCACACAAAATAGTGATTTTTATACAATAGGTCAGATTTCCATTTTTTTTTTCTTTTTCTTGCCATAAACATCTATCTCACAGGCTGAAAACACTGAGAAAACTGGAACAGATAAGGCCATGATGGTTGGAAAAAAACCCAACAAGTTACCAACTCCGCTCGGGCGGCGCTCACAAATCGCACAATAGTCATGGGGTGGGGGGCGCACGGCACGGAGGAGAAGCACGGTCTCCAGGAAGATAGGGGCACAGAAAAGGTTCCATTACAAACCAGCGGCGGAGGGCGGGGGCGCGGGGGCTGGGGTCTGTGGGCACTCCCCGGCCCCGCGGCCCGCTGCTCTTTGGAAGCTGGAGGCCGTGCCCCCTGCCGCCCTCCTCACAGCCGGGCCGGGCAGTGCCCCCTTCTTGGGCTTGGGGGCAAGGGAGGGCCCAGCGCTGGAGAAGATGCGACACCCACGGCTTTAATTGCACTTAATACCAAGAAGGGGAAGCAGTGGGGTTGCTGGGGGTAGGGGGTCCCGGGGCTGCTGCTGACAGTGGGGAGTCCCCAGGTGACGCCCACCTGCGCCGGCCCGGGGCTCAGGGCTGGGCCCAGGACAGGCTGTGCAAAGCCAGCGAGCTGAATAAGTTAACAGTTCCGCACAGGAGGGGGCCTGCCTGCCTGCCCCCTGGGGTGGTGGGAGGACACGGCTGGGGAGAAGATGCTGCGGCCTGGGAAGGGGGCGGCCAAGGGGCCGAGCTGGATGCCCCGCGGGGCACCTGGGCACGCGGCGGGTTCCTTAAGGCACGTCTTTTGTGTCAGAGTTTGCAGCTGCGGCTCCGCCCAGCCTACTGATTGTGCCGGCCCCATAAGGGAGGAGGGCCCCGGCCTTCCCTGTCTCGGAGTCCCCCTCCCTGCCCTGGCTGAGGCTGGAGCAGTGACCACGAAGCCACAGAAGCTGTGAGGGACCCTGGCGTGGAGGGGTAGCGGGGGTGGGTGGGGCGGGGAGGCCAAGGGCTTAGCTGGAGGGCAGCGCCTGCACGAAGAGGCCGCGCGCGTCAGTCCGCGCCAGCTTGGCCGGCGGCTCCAGGGTCTCTGGGCCCAGTGCGGGTGACTCGCCGCCAGCCGCCAGTGAGATGTCCTGCGGCAGCTCGTCCTCGCTCTCCTCCTCCTCTTCCTCCTCCTCGTCTAGGACACAGGGACAAGTCCGGCTCGGGGCGGGGTGGCAACGCCCCCGGGTTCCTCCTCCTCCCGAGCCCCTCCGTTGTCCGCCACCCCCGGGACCCGCGCCCTGGGTGGGAACACGCCTCGCCTACCTTTGTCGGGGTCCAGGGGGTTCAGAGAGGTGGCCAGATTGGCGAACTGGAGAAAGAGAAGAAGAAAATGGGCGAGGGTCCCGCCGCCTGGCGCCCCGCCCGCGCCCCCAGTGGCCCGCCGCGCGCACCTCGCCCATGACGGCGATGGGGGTCTCGCCCTTAGCCTGGGCTACGCGGTGCTCTATCAGGTAGTACATGTACTCGTCGTAGAGCAGCCGGATGAGGTGGAAGGAACCGAAGCTGGCGGCGCTGCGCAGGGTCAGGTCCCGGATCACCATGGAGCTGGGGATGGCGAAGGAGAGGAGACCGTCAGGCCCCGTCCGGCCCGACCCCCCTCCCCCTCCCCGCTGCGATGAGCCCGGGCCTCGCGCCAGCCCAGCGACTCAGGCTGGATCCCTCACAGCCTTCCCGGGGCATGAGCCCAGGGCCCCAGCCCGCCCGCCCCGCCTGCAGGCTCCGGTAGTCGTAGAAGAGCACCTGAGACCCCCAGGGACGCGGGGCCTTCCCTGGTGCCGCCCGGGCCCGATCCCGCCGCGCGCGCACCTGTAGAAGGACCACTTGAGGAGGAAGAGCTTGGCGGCCTTGGGGAAGCCGGCGCTGCCCTGGTAGGGCTTGAGCACCTGGCTCACCACGCCGTCCAGCCAGGCCGCCCACTGCTCCAGCGAGTTCTGCTGCTGCAGCGTCACCTTGAAGTCCTGCTCCAGCCGCTGCACCACGCGGTCCTCGCAGCGGCACACCCACGAGGCCTGCTCCTGGGGCACAGCGGGTGGGCGGGCGCCCGGGACTCAGGCGCCATCACCCCAGCCTGGCCCGCCCCGTTAGGCTGCCCCTCATTCGTCCGCTCCGCCCCGCCCCGCCCCGCCGCGCGCTCACCTGCACGTTGGCGAAGTCCACGCGGTTGAGGTCGCTCAGCATCTGGTTGATCTGTGCAGTGTTCTGCAGCACAGCGCGCGCCGCCTGCGCCAGGTGGTTGAGCGATGTGTAGCGCCGCAGTGTCTGTGCGAAGGCGCCGGCCGCGGCCACCTGCGTGCAGGGATTGAGGGGCTTGCTGCTTCCGAGGAACCCCGGCCCGCCAGCCCTGGCCCCACCCCGCTGCAACCTCCCTAAGTCTGTTTCCTTTTTCCTAAAAAAGGAGGGATGTGCCTCGCTACTTTTGTTGGGACACAGAAGGATCGGGACCTTCAAACTTTGGGTGCCCACTCACAAGTGTCCCCCAAAATTCAATTTATTGTGTTCTGACCAGGGCACGATATTTTTTAAAATTTATTTTTATTTTTTAAAATAACAATTGAGACAGAGTCTCGCCATGTTGCCCAGACTAGTCTCGAACTTCTGGCTTCAAGTGATCCTCCTGCCTTTGCCTCCCAAAATGTTGGGAGTGAGCCACCGTGCCAAGAAAGGCCTTTTTTTTTTTTTTTAAACGAAAGAACGCAATAGATAATATGGAGGGCACTGCACAGAAAGAGCTAACACTGCTTTGATAAACATGTTTCATTTTCTTTTTCTTCTTTTGTTTGACACTGAATCTCACTCTATCCAGGCTAGAGTGCAGTGGCGCGATCTTGGCTCACTGCATCCTCTGCCTCGTGGGTTCAAGCGATTCTCGTGCCTCAGCCTCCTGGGTAGCTGGGATCATAGGCGCACACCACCACGCCAGGCTAATTTTTGTATTTTTAGTAGAGACAAGGTTTCACCATGTTGGCCAGGCTGGTCTTAAACTCCTGACCTCAAGTGATCCGCCTGCCTCGGCCTCCCAAAGTGCTAGGATTACAGGCATGAGCCACTGCGCCCGGCCTCATTTTCTTTCGTACCCTGGAATCTCAGCTCTGGGAGAGGACAGGGGTTTTGTCCATCTTGTTCATTGCTGTGTACTGAGAAGGAGATTGTGTGAATATATGAGTCTCACTGGTTCTGAAGGGTTTGCTCCTGGATCTGGCATCTACTGTCTCCACAGGCCCCAGTCCCTGCCCTGTGCCCAGTGGTGGTTTTTTTTAGTTTGTTTGTTTGTTTCCCAACCACATCCCATCAAATTCCTAACATCTAAGTAGTCAGTGAGTGTGAATCTTTTGATGAAAAAGGCAAGTATTATGTTTCCTTATAGATGTTGTTGCCTTTCTTAAAAAGTTTTATCTGTTTCTGCACACCTGAAGCACTTTCTAGCAAGGCTGTCTAAAGGGAACTACTGTACATTTGCAGTTGGTTTTTATTTTTGAAAGATGCTGTGTTGAGTACAGTAACACCACAAAGGGGGTTGCATTTCAGAAGTGGGTGCCTCAGGACAGTGGTTTATAAAGACAATGCCCAGGGTGCTCCCCAAGGCGGAGAAGGTCTCCCCTTCCCCCACAGGCATCATCCCTGGAACAGGCGTGGGGACAAATCTTACCGCCCCTGGAGAGCAAAGGAAATGGAGGCCTAAGCCCCAGAGATAGGAGAAAGGGACCCCCTCACACCCTCACCTTCACCCGCAGCATCTCCTCGGGGATGTTGACCATGGCATGGGTGAGCCAGCTCTCCAGGCTCTTGGCAAAGTTCCGGATCGCTTGGGTCAAGGCACCTGTGGGCGGTGGCGGGGGCCAGTCAGGGCAGGGCGGGTGTATGTGGGGCAGGGGATGCCCAGCAGGCTGAGTACTCACTGGGGATGGGCCGCAGCACGTCAGGAATGAGGATTTCCACCAGGCCCTGGTACAGCACGTTGTCACAGTGCTTGGTCCATTGGAGCACGGGCTCGAACTTGGAGAGGAGCACCAGGATGGCTTTGGGCAGTCGCTTCTCGGCCTCGTCATGCCTGCGGGCACCCACCCCACCCCGGGTCACTGGGGCACTCTATGGTCCTGCCCCCATTGTCAGAAGGGAACAGGTAGCCCCTGTCCCTGACCCAGGGCCACTGGGGTACTCTGTGGTTCTACCCCCAGCGTCAGAAGGCATAGGTACCCCCTTACCCCCACTCCAGGGTCAGTGGGGCACTCTGTGGTCTTGCCTCCAGTGCCAGAAGGCACAGGTGTAGCCTTGTCCCCAACCCAGGGTCACTGGGGGCACTCTGTGGCCCTGCCCCCAGCGTCAGAAGGGCACAGGTACCCCCGTCCCCAGGTAAGTACCCCCTGCCTCCCAAAGATCCCCAGGGTCTGGTTGGCACAGGCCCGAGGGGTGGGACGGGATCCTATGCCCTACCCTGCATACAGGGGTCAGATTCCAGAACCTGCCACTCCAGGGAGAAGATGGTGCCCTGCCCCATGCCTGGGCTTGGTCAGGCACTCCACCCCCGACTCTGAGTGTCGGGTGGCTATACACACACACTCCACACAGCCAAGGACATGTGTACCCCACAAACTGCAGGGGACAAGCAGGTGCCCCAACCCTGGGCATCAAAATCACCTGGGGGTCACGCCCTCCTCCCCCCACCCCTCCCACAGTCGCCGGGCAGTACTCACACGGCCAGCGGCGGTGCCTCGCTGGGCTGGCTGAGGTTGTGCCTCCAGAAGGTCTTCCACAGAGTCTCCACCAGGGTGAACTGCAGGTTCACCATGACGTCGACAATGGCCTGTGGCAGAGGCAGATGCTCAGGGAGGCTGGGGGGCAGCATGGTGCTCCCATGCCCGTGGCTGCGTCCCCGTCCACTTGCCTGCCCACCTGGCCGCCCTACCTCACAGTGTTCCCGGTACAGGACCTGGAAGGCTTTGATGTCCCCGGGCCCAACGCCCTCAGGCAGCACCTTGCCCTGGAGGTCGAGCTCTGTGAAGTCAGGGAGGCTCCGAGAGGCATCTGGGGGGCCGGGGGGAACCATGAGGCCCTTCATCCCCCTTGCCTGCCCACCCTGGGGTCCTACTGAGTTGTCCCTTTCCCATCAGACTGGGGTCCCCCATGTGCCGATGAGACAAGGCTCGGCGGGGCGAGCGCCTGGCCCGGGCCCAGGACGGGCCCAGGAGTGAGGGCCCACACTCCTCTGGCAGAGAGGACAGGAGGGTCTTGTGGCAGCCCTGCCTGTCTGCTGAGTGGCAGCACTGCACCAGCCCTCAGGACGTGCGCCTCTGAGTCCCGGCTGCAACACAGCACCCACCTGGCCAGGGACTGGGTAGGCCCCCAGGGCACAGTCAGGACCACAGGACACTGCCCTGAGCCTGAGCACCCCAGGTTGGGGCTAGCCATGGACAGTCGCCCTAGGGATGCCCCTCGACTCTGCCAGAAGTATTGTTCCCCACCCTCCCCTATGTCCCCAGGCACGGATGGGACAAATGGGATGTCCTGGACTCCAGGGCAGGTGGGGAAATGAGCTCCCACGTGCTCAGGATCGAGGATGTGTGGCTGGACTGTGGGTGCCAAGGGTTTGCTTGTTTACTTAGCATCCTTTGGCCCTGTTTTCATGGATTGTTGTTTACTTTGCCTTTTTTTTTTTTAAGAGATGGGGTCTTGCTATGTTGCCCAGGCTGGTCTCCAACTCCTGGACTCAAGCAATTCCTCCCACCTCAGCCTCCCAAAGTGCTGAGATTACACACGTGAGCCACTGCACCCGGCCTTTTTTATTTTCTTGAGACGGAGTCTCACTCACTGTGTCGCCCAGGCTGCAGTGCAATGGCGCGATCTTGACTCATTGCAACCTCCGCCTCCTGGGTTCAAGCAATTCTCCTGCCTCAGCCTCCTGAGTAGCTGGGATTACAGGCACCTGCCACCACACCCGGCTGATTTTGGTATTTTTAGTAGAGATGGGGATTCACCATGTTGACTAAGCTGGTCTCGAACTCTTGACCTCAAGCAATTCCTCCAGCCTCGGCCTCCCAAAGTGCTGGGATTACAGACATGAACCACTGCACCAGGCCTTACTTTTAGAAACACTGGGTACACACCTGCCTTCTTGGCGAGTGAGTGGTCCTAGCCCCGTGGACACCATGGCTGTGGGATGGCTAGACGGGAAAGCGAGTGGGCCTCACAGGACTCATGAGGGAAGAGGACCTGCCGTCACATCTCCAACAAGTAACCATGTCCAACTGGGTGGGATGTGAAATCTCATGTAAGCCGGGCATGGTGGCTCACGCCTGTAATCCCAGAACTTTGGGAGGCTAAGGCGGGAGGATCACTTCAGGTCAGGAGTTCAAGACCAGCCTGGCCAATATGGTGAAACCCCATCTCTCCTAAAATTACTAAAATTAGCCAGGTGTGGTGTCATATGCCTGTAGTTCTAGCTACTCAGGAGGCTGAGGCAGGAGAGTCACTTGAACCCAGGAGGCGGAGGTTGCAGTGAGCCAGGATGGTGCCACTGCACTCCAGCCTGAACGACAGAGAATCGTCTCAAAAAAATAAACAAACACAAGAATAAAGAAAATCTCATGTAGCATAAAGGGGATTCACTGGGAAGCTCAGAATCTCCGAGAAATGCTTTGCATTGAAAGAAATGAGAATCTACTTTGAAGAAGGATTCTGGGGACAGAACTGTCACTGTGGACGGAGACTGTGATGTCTCCCCCACCCGCTGCAGGTCCTCGGGCATTTCTCACCAAGCCCTCCCCAGCTCAGAGGCTGCCTGCCACCATCTGGCTTTGGGAACCCTCTGCACAGGGCAGGAAGGCGATGGTTGGGAAAACACAGGCCAGGGAGCTCTCACCCAAAAACTGCTGGTACTGCTGCACCTGGGCGCTGATGTCCGACAGCCCCGTGCTCGGCTGCTGCCCCACCGCCACGCCGTTGGTCATGCCTTCCATCTTCTGGATGGGCTTGAGCCTGGAGTAGAATGGGCAGGTGGGCCAGCTGCTGGGGGCCGGCCTGTGCGCCCTTCCCCGGCCTGCCCTGCCCTGGGTCCGGCCCTGCCCTCCTACCTCTGCTTCTGCGAGAAGGGCTGGCCCCGCATGGCCATGTGCTGCTGGTCCTCCATCAGCCGCAGCAGGGGTGAGCTGGCCTTGATGCGCAGGCCGTAGTAGTGATACTTGGAGTTGCCCCTGGGAGGGAGGTGGAGGGGAAGGGCTGGGCTGGGGGTCTGCCGGCTGGCCGGCCATGGAGCGCCTCACGGCACACCCATCTCCTCTCTGCTAGGAGAACGGATGGAGAGACACCTGCCCTGCAGAGACGGGGGTGCTGCACTGAGGAGGCGCAGGGGCTGTGGGTGTCAGGAGAGAGCCAGCAGTTTGCCCAAGATTATGCATAAATGAATGGCTGAATGGCTGAATGAGGTGCCGCTGAAGCTGGGAATGGGAACCCAGACGTGAGCGGAGATGAGCCACGGGGGTTGCAAAGGAGAAGAAGAGAGGGGTGGGTTCGTGGGATGGCTTCTTGTTCCTTCCCACATGAATTTACTGACTCACAGGCCCTGAGGAAGCACTGACTAGGTACAACCCCGCGTCATCAAGGTACGACCATTGCAGATGGACCAGAACAACTGAAATAAGTCACGTAAAAGGCACATGTGGGCTGGGCATGGTGGCTCATGCCTATAATCCTAGCACTTTGGGAGGCCAAGGCAGGTGGATCACTTGAGGGCAGGAGTTCAAGACCAGCCTGGCCAACAAAGCAAAACCCTGTCTCTACTAAAATTATTTTTTAAAAATTAGCTGGGAGTGGTGGCACATGCTTGTAGTCCCAAGCTACTCGAGAGGCTGAGGCATGAGAATGGCTTGAACCCGTGAGGCGGAGGTTGCAGTGAGCCAAGATTGAGCCACTGCACTCCAGCCTGGGCCACAGAGTGAGACTCTGTCTCCAAAAAAAAAAAAAAAAAAAAAAGGCACATGTGAGGGTGCTCAATGCTAAAGAGAAAAATAAAGCACGGCTGGGGGTGTCAGGCAGGGGAGAGGGGAGGCTGCGGTTTTAGTTGAGGCAGTCAGGGGATGTGCAAATAAGGAGGGGTGAGAAGCACATGAGGTGGAAGGCACCGCCAGTGCAAAAGGCCTGGGGTGGGAGTGAGCGGGGCTGTCAAGGAGCCTCGCGGAGGCAGGCGGGGCTGGGCTGGACTGGACTGCCTGAGATGACCTGGAGTGGGGGTGGGCCTTGGCATGCCCGCCAATTCCCCAGGGGCTGCTGGGAGTAGACGGACGGCGCTACCTGGTGCCCAGACGGCGGGTTCGCAGGCCCATGAAGACGGAGCGGATGAGCTTGCCGAAGGAGGCGGCGTTGACAGGCTCCAGCTTCTGTTCCTGGCAGTGCAGCAGGTAGTGGCAGTAGAGGGTGCTCCGTGGCAGACTCACACCCTCAGCCGTCTCATAGTTGTCCAGGAGCCACTGGACCTGGGGCGGGAGGGAGATGGGAGAGCACCAGTCAGAGGCGCTTCCGTCATCTCTGAGTGCTGGGGCTGAGTGCCCCATATCGACTTCCAGCTGGGATCCTGACAGCCACGCCCACGTAAGTTAGCACATCCTACTGCCATCCTCCCCAGGAACTACGTCCCACAGAACTCTCTAGAACTGCACTGTCCAATACAGTTGCCATGTGCAGCTAAATACATTAAAGGCCGGGCACAGCTCACTCCTTTAGTTCCAGCACTTTGGGAGGCTAAGGTGGGAGGATCACTTGAGCCCACCTGGGCAACATAGGGAGACCCTGTCTCTACCAACGAATTTTTTTAAAAATTAGCTAGCGTCGTGGTGCACACCTGCAGTCCCAGCTATTTGGGAGGCTGAGGCAAGAGGATCCCTTCAGCTCAGAAGTTCAAGGCTGCAGTGGGCTATGGTCGAGCCACTGTACTCCAGCCTGGATAGCAGTGAGACCTTGTCTCAAAAAAAAAAAAAAAAAAATTAGCAGGACGTGGTGGCTCATGCCTGTAATCCCAGCACTTTGGGAGGCCAAGGCAGGTGGGTGGATCATGAGATCAGGAGACTGAGACCAGCCTGGTCAATATTGTGAAACCCCGTCTCTACTAAAAATACAAAAATTAGCTGGGAGTGGTGGTGTGCGCCTGTAGTCCCAGCTGCTTGGGAGGCTGAGACAGGAGAATCATTTGAACCCGGGAGGCAGAGGTTGCAGGGAGGCAGAGGTTGCAGTTAGCCAAGATCGCACCACTGCACTCCAACCTGTGTGACAGAGCCAGATTCCTTCTAAAAAAAAAAAAATTATATGAATTTATGCAGAGTGAAAAAAATCAAATTTCCAAGCCAGGAGTGGTGGCTCACACCTGTAATCCCAGCACTTTGGGAGGCTGAGGTGGGTGGATCACCTGAAGTCAGAAGTTAGAGACCAGCCTGGCCAACATGGTGAAACCCTGTCTCTACTAAAAATATAAAAATTAGCCAGGTGTGGTGGTGGGCACCTGTCATCCCAGCTACTCGAGAGGCTGAGGCACAAAAATTGCTTGAACCTGGGAGGTGGGAAGGTTACAGTGAACTGAGATTGCGCCACTGCACTCCAGTCTGGGTGACAAGAGCAAAACTCCATCTCCAAAAAAGAAAAAAAAGACTAGAATAGACTAGAAGCCAGGCTACATCAGGACCATGAGGGACCACCAGGACCAGCAAGCTGACCCACCCCACAATCACACAAATGTCGAAGGGCCCGGTTGGGGTTGGAATCCAGGGCTGCCCCAGGGACTTCATACAACCACTTCTAGGCACAGGGAGGTTCCAGCACCAGCCTTCCCGATGGTGGAAGAACCCTGTTCAGGAAGCTCCCCATGGCAGTGCTGGCTTGTTTCTGCCCTCATTATCTATTCTCTATCATCAATTTTAATCAGAATAGATGGCTGGGAGGATCGCCTGAGGCCAGGATTTCAAGACCAGCCTAGGCAACAGAGTGAGATCCTGTCTCTACAAAAAAAATTTTTTTAAATCGGCCAGCCGTGGTGACTCACGTCTGTAATCCCAGCACTTTGGGAGGCCGAGGAGGGTGGATCATGAGGTCAGGAGATCAAGACCATCCTGGCCAACATGGTGAAACCCCGTCTCTATTAAAAATACAAAAATTAGCTGAGCGTGGTGGCGCGCCTATAGTCCCAGCTACTCGGGAGGCTGGGGCAGGAGAACCACTTGTACCCAGGAGGTGGAGGTTGCAGTGAGCCGAGATCGTGCCACTGCACTTCAGCCTGGTGACAGAGCGAGACTCCGTCTGGAACAAACAAAAAAACTAGCCGGACATGGTGGGGCATGCCTGTAGTCCCAGCTACTTGCAAGGGTAAGCTGGGAAGATCAGTTGAGCCTGGGAGTTTGAGGCTGCAGTGAGCTATGATTACAGAACTGTGCTTCAGCCTGGACGACAGAACAAAACCCTGTCTCAAAAAAAAAAACAGACACTTTTTTTTTTTTTTTGAGACAGAATCTTGCTGTCTCCCAGGCTTGAGTGCAGTGGCACAGTCTCCACTCACTGCAACCACCTCCCAGGTTCAAGCAACTCTCGTGCCTCACCCTCCTGAGTAGCTGGGATAACAGGTGCATACCACCATGCCCGGCTAATTTTTGTATTTTTAGTAGAGATGCAGTTTCACCATGTTGGTCGGGCTGGTCTTGAACTCCTGACCTCAGGTGATCCACCCACTTCGGTCTCCCGAAGTCCTGGGATTACAGGTGTGAACCACAGCGCCCAGCCAACAATAGACAACACTTCTGTAGTATTGTTTTAAGAACTTCATGCATATCAGCTGAGGCCCAGAGAGGCTGAGTAATTTATCTGAGGCCACACAGCATTCAATCCCAGGACATCTGCAATTTATCTGAGGCCACACAGCATTCAATCCCAGGACATCTGCATATGTACTCTTCATTGGGGGCCACACAGGCTCCTGCTAACGGTGGTTGGTAACCACCGTCATAGACTGGGCTTCTAGTGCCCACCACCCACCACTGCCTGCCTCCTCTGGGGCCCGCGTTGGGGCACTTACCGTGGCTGGTGAGGCACGGGTGGTGTGAGAGTAAGACTGGCTGGCACTGCCCAGCATGTAGCCGCCTTGGATCACGTAGGTGCCTGCTCCGCTGCCGCCGCCTCCGGTGCTGCCACTGCCACCCCCGCCACCTCCTCCCCCGCCGCCGCCGCCGCCACCACCACTGCCACCACCTCCGCTGCTGTTGCTGGCCCCAGCCCCAGTGCTGGTGGAGCTGGCGACGACCTGGCTGCCGGACACGTACATGGGCATGGAGCCACTGCTGGCCACCGCCTGGGAGGTGGCGGGGGTGCTGACCTGGGCGGCCGTGCCTGCGGCCTCATAGTAGCTGGTGCTTGCCGTCTGCGTGTACAGCGGCGTCTCGGGGTAGGAGTAGGTGCTGGAACGGCTGGGAAAGAGGCAAAGCCGGGGAGAGTCAGGGGGATGAGAACTGGGGGGCCGAGGGGCATGACTGTGCAGGAAGGGGGGTCCCAGGAGGGGACTGGGGAAGCAGCAGCTCCCCTGCAGCAAGGAGCAGATCCTAGCATTCACCTACAATGGACTGGGTACCATCCTGAGTGCCTGATGGGCAGTATTTCACATAATCATCAAAGCAGCCAGTCCTCTGGCATCAGAGTCACCTTCCCCACTTTGGAAATCAGGAAACTGAGAAAGAAGGGTGAGGGAACTCAGCCGGGCATGGTGGCTCCTGCCTGTAATCCCAGCACTTTGGGAAGCAGAGGCAGGAGGATCATTGAAGGCCAGGAGTTCAAGACTAGCCTGGGCCACATGGTGAAAACCCATCTCTACAAAAAATATAAAGATTAGCCAGGCGTAGTGGTGCACACCTGCAATCCCAGCTACTTGGGAGGCTGAGGCAGGAGGATCCCTTGAGTCCAGGAGTTCAAGGCTGTAGTGAGCTATGAACCATACTACCACTGCAGAAAGCCTAGGTGACACTGAGACCCTGGCTTTTTATTTTTGTTATTTTATTTATTTATTTACTTATTGAGACAGAGTCTCGCTCTGTCACCCAGGCTAGAGTGCAGTGGCGCGATCTTGGCTCACTGCAACCTCCGCCTCCTGGGTTCAAGCTATCCTCCTGCCTTAGCCTCCCAAGGAGCTGGGAATACGGCTCACCACCACGCCGGGTTAATTTTTGTATTTTTTTAGTAGAGTTGGGGTTCCACCATGTTGGCCAGGCTGGTCTCGAACTTCTGACCTCAAGTGATCCGCCCGCCTCAGTCTCCCACAGTCCTGGGATTATAGGCATGAGCCACCACACCTGGCCGACCCTGTCTTTTTAAATAAAAAAAAAAATACTGAAGGGTTAGGGAACTTGCAATGCTACACACTTCATTAAAAAAATAAAATTGGCAAGTGCTTCGAGTGCCTACTGTGTGCTAGGCACTGTTTCACACACTTTGGACACAGCAATGGACAAGAATGAAAAGCCCCGGCCCCCGGAGGAGCTGACCGTCTAGTTGGGGAGACAGGCAAGAAGCCACGTGCAAAGGTAAATGAGAGATCGTAACAGAAGGTGATGAGGCAGTGAGTGCAGCAGGAAGGGGGTGGGGCTAGAGAAGGCGATGCTGTGATTGGAAGGGACTAGAGAAGGTGACGCTGTGATTGGAGGAGACCATCAGGAATGCAAATATGTTTCCCCTGAGCCAAGCTACCTATCCCAGGCTGGGGAAGCCTCTCTCCTTCAGATATCCCGTGACGGGATGGGCACGGGTGACACAGGCTTGAGGCTTCAAATCGTCACAAGCATAAAAACCACCAGGGGTTCAACCTCAAGGGGCTGTTAAATAAAAGATGGTGGAATCCTACACGGGGTGAAAGAGAAGGAGGCAGGGCTTGTCGTCCATCGAAAGAACAAGCTCCAGAACCTACCACGGGGCAGATAAGAGGCAGAGAAGGGTGGGGACCCTGTGACCGAACAATAGGGAAGAATGCATTGCATGTGGCATGCGTGTCTGTCATCTGTGGGCGTGGAGGGCTCCGTCGAGGGGGACAGGCCGGGGGCACCTCTCACCATCTCACTAAACATCGTTGGACATAGTTTTGATCTTTGAACTCTTTCAGTGTGCTAGTGATTAAAAATATAGCATTAGGCCAGGTGCAGTGTAATCACACCTGTAATTCCAGCACTTTGGAAGGACGAGGCGGGTGGATCACTTGAGGTCAGGAGTTCAAGACCAGCCTGGCCAACATGGTGAAACCGTCTCTACTAAAAATACAAAAACTAGCCAGCATGGTGGCAGGTGCCTGTAGTCCCAGCTACTCAGGAGGCTGAGGAAGGAGGATCACTTGAACCTGGGAGGTGGAGGCTGTAGTGAGCTGAGATCATGCCACTGCACTCCAGCCTGGGTGACAGAGTGAAACTCCACCTCAAAAAAAAAAAGGGGGGGGGGCGAGGGCAGGCACGGTGGCTCACACCTGTAATCCCAGCACTCTGGGAGGCCAAGGCGGGTGGATCACCTGAGGTCAGGAGTTCGAGACCAGCCTGGCCAACATGATGAAACCCTCTCTCTACTAAAAATACAAAAAGTTAGCTGGGTATGGTGGTGGGTGCCTGTAATCCCAACTACTCGGGAGGCTGAGGCAGGAGAATCGCAGGAGAACCACCCTGAAGGTGGAGGTTGCAGTGAGCCAAGATTGCACCACTGCACTCCAGCTGTGCAACAAGAGGGAAACTCCATCTCAAAAAAAAAAAAAAAAAAATTAAACATCCAGAAAGACGGTGCGGTCAGTCAAGAGGTGGCCTGGCTCAGACTCTGAAGGTGGCAGGGGAGGGAGCCGTACAGGCCCGAGTGGCTGTGGGCAAACAAAGAGAGGGAGTTGAGGGAGACAGTGGAAGGAGATATGGAAGCATGGTCTTTGTCAGACACCAGGTCCAGCTCTCGAACTCTCTGTCCTGCCCTATGTCTACCACACAAAGTGACACCAAGAGCACATGACCTGAGCAAGAGCCCCCACTTCTCCATGGCGGAGGCCACAGCCTGCTCACTCCTGCACACCAGCATGCAATGTGTGCTGCAAAAACGTTGCTTTGGTAGATGGTTGCTGAATGACTGAATAAATGAATGTGTGCAGCTCTGGATGCCCCCCAGAACAGGACCAGGGATGGAGGCCCAGGGGCTGTGGCTTTGGCCAGGGTGGGGATAGGGCTGGCAAAGGGTCGGGAACTTGCAGTAATTCACTCAGAGGGAGAGACAGAAGGGGTGGGCAGTTGACAGCAGGAGTGGCCCCCAACAACCTCTCGTAGAAGAAAAACCCGATAGCAACGATGAACTAGGTGCAATCACACACACTACAATCACTGAGAGAGGAATTCAGACAGAAGCAAAGGAGACAGGAGAGGCGCTACCAGGGATGGCAGCAGGAACCCTTGGACACCGTGCTCCTCTTTGCAATGCCCTGTCTGGCCCCTGCCAGCTTGGCTCAACCACACAGTGAAAAGATTAGCAGCACTGGAAAGAAACAAATGGAACTGTGAGGTAGCCGGACGCCGGGGACCAAGCCTCACGATTTAGGTGCCTGGACCAGGCCCGTTGGGGTTGGTCAGAGCATCATGACCCTAGGACTAAGTCAATCCATGAGGTACCCAATCCCAGTGTTGTCCCCAGAAGAACAAGTGGCAGGGATGAAAAAAGAAATCATGCAAATGCAAAGAAAACCAAGTGAAACCTCTAGAAACTAAACCAACAGTAACTCTAGTACTGCAGCAATTTCTGTGGAGACGGGAGAGGGAAGGTGGCATGGAGAACCCCCGGTGAGGAGCCAGAGCCGGGACTGAAGCGGGGCCAGGATGAAGCACCTGCCTGACACGGCCCATACACAGGAATGGTAGAGCTGTACCCAGGGAGGGGAAGAAGCCCCCTACGCATCACTGGGTGGGGACTGATGACATCGTGGCTGCTGCATCTGCACAGGGGTTATTACACAGCAGCTAAGAGGGTGACCAGGACCCATGAGGACACATGGGAGAAGAGCCAGGAAAGAAATAAGGTATGGATGGAATGTCCTGCATCTATTTCTGACCAAAGAAAGTGGGTAGAGGCTGGGCACAGTGGCTCATGCCTGTAATCCCAGCACTTTTGGAGGCCAAGAGGGGAGGATCATTTGAGTCCAAGAGTTCGAGGAGATGAGCCTGGGCAACATGGCAAAACCCCAGCTCTACAAAAATACAAAAATTAGGTGAGCAGGGTGGTGCACACCTGTAGTCCCAGCTACTAGGGAGGCTGAGGTAAGAGGATTGCTTGAGCCTGTGAGCTGCAGTGAGCCCTGATCACGCCAATGCTCTCTGGCCTGGGCGACAGAGTGAGATCCTGTCTCAAAAAAAAAAAAAAGAAAAAAAGAGGCCGGTGCGGTGGCTCATGCCTGTAATCCCAGCACTTTGGGAGGCTGAGGCGGGTGGATCACGAGGTCAGGAATTGAAGACCAGCCTGACCAACATGGTGATACTCCATCTCTACTAACAATACAAAAATTAGCTGGGTGTGGTGGTGTGTGCCTGTAATCTCAGCTACCCAGAAGGCTGAGGCACGAGAATCACTTGAACCCAGGAGGCGGAGGTTGCAGTGAGCTGAGATCACACCACTGCACTCCAGTCTAGCGATAGAGCAAGACTCCGTCTCAAAAAAAAAAAAAAAAAAAAGAAAGAAAGAAAAAAATGGATAGAGGGCTAGAGTTTCTGTTCTTAGAGTATCTCTGGAAAGAAACAAAGAAAAAGGTCACAGCATCCTTTCTGGGACAGGGTTGAGAGTCAAATAATTTTTTTTTTTTTTTTTGAGATGGAGTGTCACTCTATCGCCCAGGCTAGAGTACAGTGGCACGATCTCAGCTCACTGCAACCTCCGCCTCCTGGGTTCAATCAATTCTTCTGCCTCAGCCTCCCGAGTAGCTGGAATTACAGATGCCTGCCACCACTCCTGGCTAACTTTTGTATTTTTAGTAGAGACAGGGTTTCACCATGTTGGCCAGACTAGTCTTGAACTCCTGACCTCAAGTGATCTGCCCGCTTAGGCCTCCCAAAGTGCTGGGATTACAGGTGTGAGCCACCGCGCCTGGCCTTTTTTTTTTTTTTTTTTGGTTAAAAATCAGGCTCATTTGACTCCCAAACCCTAAGCTATGCCGGGGTGCCTTTCCCAACCTTCGAGGGTCCCTCTGCTTCGCCACTTTTCGTGGCTGTGGCTGCCCCCAGGGAGTGCCCACCTGTGTGTCTGTCACCTGAGGCCTTGAAGGCCGGATGGCCTGCTGGGGGCTGGGACTGGGGACTGGTGTCCTGGGAGCCTGGGGAGGGTCCAGCGCAGACCTGAGTCCCTCACCCACCCCTCTCCCTTCACTTACATGGCACTGGCTGTGTAGCTGGCATCGCCGCCCTCCACATACTGCACCTGGCTGGAGTACACGTGTGGGACGGGCACCTGCTGGAGCTGCTGCACCTGGGGCAGAGGAAGGGCACGTGGAGGGTCGGGGTGGGCCAGCTCCTATGGTTCTCCCTCTAAAGGGCCGGTGCCCACCCAGGCTATCCCTGACGCCCAGTTCTCGGACCCAAGGGTGGCTTCTGGACTCTCAACAAAACACCCTGGAGGAGGCCAGGGCTGGGGATCAGGAAGAGCTGTGTCAGGAGAAGCCAGGACTCTCGGCTTCGGCTGGGGCCAGCAAGGGTGGGGCCCGACGGACAGTGGAGGGGACCCGAGACAGGGTCCTGCGGTGGGCGTGAAGGTTGAACCCCAGGCACAGGGGCAAGGCTATCGCTGGAGCCACGGAGCTACAGAAAGGGCCTCAGGGGCGGGGCCTGGAAACCGGGCACAGGATGTGAGGGGCGGAGCTTGGGGCCCCGGTTGGTGGGACAGAACCTGGAATCACTGACAGGGCCTTAGGGGCGGAGCCTGAGTCCCCCACCTCCATCCCCCCACCCTTGTCTGCAGGGGCGGAGCTGGGACCTGGACGGGGCTTGGGTGGGGAGTCAGAGGCGGGTCCCCAGACCGACCCGTCGGGCGGAGGTGGGGTCTATAGGGCTTGCGGGGCCTGGTGGGCGGCCCAGACCGGGCGCCCCCGCCCCTGCCCGCCCGCTGCCCCCCGCCCGTGCGTCCGCCACCTACTTTGAGGGCCGTGGCGGCCGTGCCGAACACTAGCACCTGGGGGATTCTCTGGATCCTGACCCTCTGGTCGGGGCTGGCTCGGGCCGGGAGCCGGGGCAGTGGCTCGAAGACCACTTTCTGCTGCGGCAGGAGCAGGTGTGGGGGCAGCACGCCCACCAGCTCCACCCACTGCTCGGCGCCCGGCTCGTAATGGGGCGGCGGCGGCTCGGGGCTGCCTAGCTGCGGGGCCTCGCCGCTGCACGCGGGCGGCCGGGGCGGCGGCTCCGGCGGCGGCGTGGGCCGGGGATCTCGCTGCTCTGCCTTCCTAGCGGGAAACTGACTGCCTGAGCTCTGGAGGACAAACAGAGACACTGGGGGGTCAACGAGGGCGGCCGCGGGCGGGGCTCCAGGCCTCCACCCACCGGGTTGCTGAGCGCGCACGCAGCCACCCGAGGGAAGATCCCCGCCGCCCGGGGTCTCGGAGAGGGGTTAGAACTGACCCAGGGCCACGCAAGAAAGAAGCGGGATTTGAATCCAGATCTCTCTTAGCAAAACCTGGACCCTGAGCTGCCAGGGGGCCGGGAAAGGGGAAGGATCTAGGGCAGGGTCTGCAGCTCACAGAGGCATTTCCCTCCCTGCGGCCTCAGGGGCCTGCACTCCCCAGCCCCAGCCCCTACCCCGGGACCAGCCTCTTTGCCCCTGGAGTAGGATGGGGAGACACACACCTCTTGAGCCACGTGGACTGGCTGGAGGCCCTGCACGGTCAGCGGCTGCACCGGGCCGGGTTTGGGCGCTTGTGGAGTGGCCTGGACCACAGATCTCTGGGAGGGGAAAGGCAACAATAAGATGACCATGGCAGCGATAGCCGTCAACCTACCCAGCCCCTGCACAGGTGAGCTTCTGTAAAGCTCACAGCAGACCCATAAGCAAGAGGCCACCATTCTCCAGCCAAGCAAGGAGGGTGCTGGATCCGTTACTGATAAAGTGAGGCTCCCAGGAAGCAGCAGGGCTGAGTTGAACCTGGGACTAACTTCGGGGTCACTGCTCTCCGCCCCCTCTCCCTATAGGCCCTTGAAGCTGTGCCAAGAACCCGCAGGCAAGGCCTTGGGTTATCTTTCGTCCCCACACCCCCCAATGTCAACTGTCTGCCCTGTTCTGTGCTGTGGCGGGCATGCGGGGATTATCCTAGGGGCGCAGAGCCAGGAACGGAGGCTGGCTGAGGAGGGTGCTGAGTGGAGGAGCTGGGGCCTGGACCTAGGTCTGGAGGTTCGGGGGGCTCTAGTGCCAGGCGGGGGAGTATCTGTGAATACTCTGGGACAGGGTTTCTGTTTACACTTGGGGAAGGGTCTATGGATTTCATCTGTTTTTTCAAGGGGCTGGGAACCCCTCAACTTCAGTGGTAACAACCAGGTGGCGCGCAGCCCCAGCGTCTTAACCTGCGCCGGCTCAGGGCTCTGCCTCCTGCAGAGGCTGGGTGTGGATTTGGGGGCTGGGTCCCCTCCCTGAAATCCTCCCCAGAAGGAGCCAGGATGTGGCCTCGGGGCTTCCTTCAGGCAAATGGGCCCAAAGAGGCTCAGGTGGCTTCTCCAAGCGGTTCCCATGGCCCACTACGCCCCAGTCTCCTTCCAGGAGGTTCAAATTTCGTCCTCCCCACAGCTCCCCCATCCTCCAGCCCCAGGATGCTGAGTCTGGAGCCAGGCAGAGATGCCTATCAAAGGCCAGGGTGGCAGGCCGGGGCTGGACCCACATGGACTGGGCTCTAATAGGCCAGAGGCACAGCCGTGGGGGGCTGCAGAGGCTGCCTGGCTGGTACCCCTGGCCCGAGCCGCTGCCCGCCTTGGCCTGGCACCTCTTGGGTGACGGGGACACTCTGCTGGACGCCGTGGACCTGCAGCTGCTGTGGCACAGTGCCCGTGGGGGCCCCGGCCGTCTTGTTGGAAGAGTTGTTGGTCTGCACTGGCGACTGCTGTAAGGGAAGGAGACACAGGAGTGCTGCTGGGGTGGGCTTGCATCCTCTCTGAGGTGGGCTCACACCCCCTCTGGGACACCTGGGCCCTCACACACACCCTTCTCAGGAGAGCTGTCTGGGGAAAGCGGCAGTCTGTAGGGACCTATCCCAACCACCGAGGCTGGTAACTGACCGCATCCCACGCATCCAAATGCCTACTCCCTGCAACAGCCCCAGTCAACTCCCGGCGACGATGGGGGTTTAACCCTCCCCAGCAAGGTTGGCTGATGGTGGGTGGTGTCCCCAGCACCCCTGAAGCTCTCCTGGGGCTGATCCTCAAAGGTTAGAGCAATGACGACAGCAGCCTCTGGTGTGATATTGGGCCGACTCCCACTAGACACTGCACTGAGCGCTTTAAATGTACTCACTGGAATCTCATGGCACCCCCACTTCCCAATGGAGGGGCAGAGGGGAAGGGGCAAGCCCTGGGTCACACGGCTGCAGGTGGTGAGGCACAGGGCTGAGCCCAGGCAGGCTGGCCATAGAGCCCCGTGTCTGCTCTGAGCCCCGCTGTGCCTCAGGCTGTAATTCCCACAGCAAGCTGAGGGGTGGTTGATACCATCAGTTGTTTGACACAGAGAAAACTCAGGGCTCAGAAGGCTCAAAGGGGCCGGGCGTGGTGGCTCACGCCTGTAATCCCAGCACTTTGGAAGGCTGAGGTGGGCAGATCACCTGAGGTCAGGAGTTCAAGACCAGCCTGGCCAACATGGCGAAACCCCATCTCTACTAAAAATACAAAAATTAGCAGGGCATGGCGGCACATGCCTCTAATCCCAGCTACGTGGGAGGCTGCGACAGGAGAATCGCTTGAACCCAGGAGTCAGAGGTTGCAGTGAGCTGAGATCGCACCACTGCACTCCAGCCTGGGGGACAGAGTGAGATTCTGTCTCAAAAACAAAACAAAACAAGGCTCAGAGGCCTGTCCAGAGTCCCACAAGAGGAAGCGGCTGGGCCAGCCATCTGACCCCGAGCTCCTGATGCAGACAGCATCCACAGCCTGTCTTCAACACCCTCATTGGTGTTGTGGGTCCCCAGAATCTACCCTGTGGTCCAAGGCTTCCTGGAAGAGACTGTCCCACCCTCCGGGGGGAAGAGTAACCCACTTTGTTTCTCGGAATGCAGTTCCCTGAGCTGGAGCTGCCAGGACCATCTCAACCCAGGAGATCACCTCCTTCTCCCAGAGCGGATCTCCACGGCCGCTTAGCTCAGAGCTGGCATGGCCAGGAATTGGGCAGCTAAGCCACCCTACCTGGGGTCAACAAGGGCGTCGCACTGGGAGCGAAGAGGGAAGCAGGACTTTGGAGGAGCAAGTGGGCTTGGGGGGTGGGGCAGGGAGCCCCAAATATACTATGGGGATACATTGCTGACCTGGGGAGACAGCAGGGGGGAGGGTGGCTGACAGGACCACCACTTACCTCTGGGGGCGAGTGCACCTGCTGGGTACCATGGACCGTCAGGGAGACCTGGCCACCTTTGCTGCCTGGGGCTGCGCTCTGCACCACCAGACGCTGCGTGGGAAGAGCCTGGGGCCAGGGAAGGAGAGGCAGGACAGATCACTGATGACAGCCCGTGCGGTTGCACCAAGCATCTGCGCGGTGCCAGGCAACGTTCTAAGTGCTTCACGCCTGTTAGCTCACAGAATCACCCTGACAGCCCTGATGAAGCTCAGCTACTGCCCCCACTTCACAGAGGATGACACCAAGGCTCAGGACAGCAAAGGTGCTTATCTGAGGTCCTAGAGCCAGGAAGCGGCAGAGCCGGAGTTGTTGTCAGGCCATGTGGAATGTGCTGTCATCCTTAAAACCCAACAGTACTAGGCTGGGTGTGGTGGCTCACACCTGTAATCCCAGCACTTTGGGAGACCGAGGCGGGCGGATCACCTGAGGTCAGGAGTTCGAGACCAGCCTGGCTGACATGGTGAAATCTCGTTTCTACTAATAATACAAAAATTAGCTGGGCGTGGTGGTGCATGCCCGTAGTCCCAGCTACTCAGGAGGCTGAGGCAGGAGAATCATTTGAACCTGGGAGGTGGAGGTTGCAGAGAGCCGAGATCGAGCCACTGCAAAACCCAACAGTACTTTGTCCAGTTCTACACTGATCAATCGGAAACGGGTGTGTGCGGCACCTCATGTGCAGCCTTCTGGGGGACAGACCACCCTGTGCTGGCTGTGGACTCCTGACTCTAAACCCGGCCTTGGGTTCTCTGCTTCGGGACACCAGGCTGGACCCGCAAACCACCTTCCCATCTATATATCCTGCTCTCTCTGCTGAGATGGCTCCTGCAGCTCCTCTGTCCCTGATGGCCCCTGCCGGATAGTCTCACCCTGGGGAGGTGACTGCCCAGAGCCAGGAGGTAGGGCAGCCCCTGGATGGGGACTCTTCCCTCGATCCTGGTGAGGACAGATCCAGGCTTGCCACAGAGGGTTGGTCTTCTACCCTGAGGAAGCCTTCCTGGGTGGTGGCCAGGTGCAGCAGCCTTACCTGCTGGGGCACTTGGATGTTGGTCAGCTGGAGGGGCGACACGTGGCCTGGCTTGGCCTGCACGCTCGTCTGGACCAGCAGCCGCTGTGGAGACAAGGCAGGAGGAGCTGAGCTGCTGCTTCCCCCAGGGAGGCCTGGCGCGGTTGGGTGGCAGGCGGCTGCTGTGCACATCTTGATAAGAACAGGTGAGCAGATGGCTCCAGCAGGAAGCGGGGAGGGGAGGTGAGGCCCCCGAGGCCGCAGCCTGCACTGCCCCCCTCACGGGCCCTCCCCCGCCCCCTGGGAGGGCCACATCCTACCTGCTGGGTGCCCTGCACCTGCTGAACCACCTGAGTAGGAACGCCGGTCTGGCTGGCGGTGGAGCCGGGGCTGGCCTCCGACACCGTCTCGCTGGCCCGCATGGCACCTTCTGTGGGGAGGGGCCACCAGGTCAGCTCTTCCTGCTGTCCCCGCCCCCAGCCTAAGCCTGAGCCCACCTGGAGGGGCAGATGCAGCCTGAAGCCAACCCCCAGCAAGGTCAGGCCCCTCCAAGAATCCTGCTTACCCCTGGCCAGCCCTGACTGCACCCATCAGGGGCCCACGTGGCAGAGCGGGCTGGGGCCTGCAGGACCCAGGATCCTTAATACCTGGAAGCAGCCCTCATCAGCTTTCCTCATCCTGAAGTCAGACCAGATAGGGTGACTGAAGAGCTATGATGCTCAAAACCCAGAAGGCTGGACCCTTCCCAGCAGACAGGACTTGTGGACAGGCAGGGAACTGACTGTCCACTCCAGGGTCCTGGCAGCGCTGGAAGGATCAAGGCGCTGGGGCCACCTTCTCTGGGGTGACCCTGGCTTCCCGGGAGTGGAAGCTTCTTGGAGGAGTGGTCCCTGGAAGGTCTTGCTAGCCTGTGGCCAAGTCCTCCCTCCCTGCCCCTCTGTCCTCAGTGGGGTGGGGACCACAAGGGGCTTGGAGTGGGGGAGGCAGGTACTCACGCTGACAGGCAGCTGAGAAGAGACAATCATAGAACATGGTGCTCATCCCCTCCCCCACCCCACCCACCCCCCTGTCCGTCTGTCCGTCCAGGGGGCCCTGCCTGGCGCTCTTTGCTCCTTGCCTGCCTCTATAGAACAGCAGGGTGTGCAGGTGGCTTTATACCCACAACCTTGGGGCACTAATCCCCCCGGTGGATGCAGAGAGCCTGCCTGCCCTCTTGGGAAAAACACTCCCCTCCCCAGCAGAGCAGGGCCTTCGCGGGGCTGGGGCAGCGCTGCGGGGTGAGGAGGGAGGTTGGTACCCGGAGATGCTATCAGGCAGGCACAGGTCAAATTTCATGCACATCTTGCTGAGTGATTAGCAGGGGTGCTGGGGGTAGAGGCGAGTGTCCCCAAGAGGTGCTGGCTAGAAGACCCTCACCCCAGCTGGGACACCATCCATCCCATCGCCTCCATGTGACCTGGCCTACCCCCAGCAGCTCCAGAGGCCGAGGTGAGGCTGGGGGTGGACATGTGCCTGCCCTTCCTCCAACACCAAGGAGCCAAGGTCCCAGGCCCACCTTTCTTGGGGATTTAGAGGGGTTTATCCGACCTCCGGCAGGACTGAAGGGCCACGGGCAAGGAGTTATCACTGCAGACACTAGTGTTGCTTCTGACACACTAGGTGTTACGTTAGACTCTGGACAGCCAGAGATAGTAAGAGCTTTTTTGTTTTTTTGAGACAGGGTTTTGCTCTGTCACCCAGGCTGGAGTGCAGTAGCATGATCTTGGCTCACTGCAACCTCTGTCCCCTGGGGTTCAAGCAATTCTCTGCCTCAGCCTCCCAAGTAGCTGGGACTACACGCATGCACCACCATGTCCGGCTAATTTTTGTATTTTTAGTAGAGACTGGGGTCTTGCTATATTGCCCAGGCTGGTCTCGAACTCTTGGACTCAAGCAATCCACCTGCTTCCATCTCCCGAAGTGCTGGAATTACAGGCGTGAGCCACTGTGCCTGGCTGACAGTAAGAGCTTTCTGGGATTTTTTTTTTTTTTTTTTTTTTGAGACAGGGTCCCACAGTTGCCCAGGCTGGAGTGCAGTGGCGCAATCTCGGCTCACTGAAATCTCCGCCTCCCGGTTCAAGTGATTCTCCTGCCTCAGCCCACTGAGTAGCTAGGACTGCAGGCACCCGCCACCACGCCCAGCTAATTTTTGTGGTTTTAGTAGAGACGGGGTTTTGTCATGTTGGCCAGGCTGCTCTTGAACTCTTGGCTTCAAGTGATCCGCCTGCCTCGGTCTCTCAAAGTGCTGGGATTACAGGCATGAGCCACTGCACCCAGCTGACAGTAAGAGCTTTTATTACCCATTTTCAGACAAGGCAACAGAGACCAGAAGCAAGGACGTGATCTGTCCAAGGTCAAATGCACCATCCACCGTGCAGGCCATGACACAGGTTCCCCTCTGGGCCCACACGAACCTCATACCACATATGGAACCGGAGTCACTGGTTCTGCCTGGGCTGCGCCCCAAGGGCAGTGATGTGTGAACTTGGGTATATGGGCACAGGAAGGAAAGTAAGCTGGGGGTCTATGGGGACCCCTCAAAGTCTGAAGCATCCAGACTGGGTCTCGGCTGTCCAGGCAGGGCACAGGAAGGAGAGGGGCCTGGACAGGGCAGGAGGGCTATCCAGGGCAGATGCAAAGGCCAAGTCAAGGGCAGAGCGCAGGAGTGTGTGCTGGGGGCGGGGGTTGCCAGATGTGGGAGGAGGTGTCGGGGGAGGCCTCCGCGTAGCTGTATGTGGGCTGTGGGGCATTTGGTCAATCCCATGCCTGCCTGACCAGCTATCTGTGCAGCCAATTCCACAGGCCCCAATCCCTATGTTTTGCTGGAATCTTCCCTGGCATCTGCTTTAGGCTTCCCAGCCCTGGGCCATAAGGGAGGAGGCCCTTGCTGAGAGGGCGCCTCCTGGGAGAAACCTGAGATAGCCCCGAGTCACGTGACCGGCCCTGCACACCTGGGTCCACGGGGCCCAAGGACTCAGGCCCAGCCTAAGGGATAGTGTCTCACCCAGGAAGCTCAAGGTGGGCAGGGAGTGGAGGGCTGGCCCCCACCACCTCCAGGGCTCAGGGGCTGGTCGCTGAGCAGGACTCACAGCAGGAGGAGGCCTGGGGACCTGCTGGGACTAGGTGGCTGTCTCCAGGAAGCAGCCTTGCCCGTCTCCCGCCTCTGGGGTAGCCCTCAAGGCTGGGACCCCGCCTGCCAGCCCAGGAGGGCGCCAGGGGATGCGCCACGAGGCTGAACAGGTGAGCCTGAGCGACTCATGCGATGAGGGCTTCCTGTGCAGCCGTCCCTGTCTGCCTGCGGCCGGGGCAGGGCCCCTCCACCACTGGGTCTGGCTCTCACTGTGTTTCAGGGAGGAGAAGCCAGGAGGGGAAGTGGGGGGTGGCACTGAGTCTGCAGCGAGCGTCTGCATCTATCTGCCGGAGATCGCCACTCTGGGCATGTGCAGGAGGCCAGGGAGGCCCCCACTGTCTCAGGAAACGGCGGCCGATTTCCTGTCTCTGAATCTGACACATGAACATCTCTGAGCAGTGGAATGACTCTGACAAGTGGGCACCCCTCCTCCCCGGGCCCCGCACTTCCCCATCTAGACCTACTCAAATCTTAAATGAGCTACTTGGGGGAGCCCAGGGGAGGCCCGAGAGGCTGGGCTCTTGGCATCCACCCTGGGGGCCTGGCCCCCTTCCCCATGGACAGATGGGGCCACCTGACCCTCTGCCTCCTGCCCCTGGGCTCCCTGGGATGATATCAGTCAGGGGCTTCTGGAGGGGCCCCTGCTGCCCCCAGTGTCCTCTGTCCCTTGTCTGCTCCAACCTCAGTTTCCCCATCTGTGCTTGGGAATGCTGACAAACACCCTCCACTTCTCTGTCTGGACACAAGTCTTCTTGGACCCCCTAGAACTCCAAGTGAGAGAGAAGCAGGGAAGAAAAGAAGGGCTGGACTCGGCCCCTCCTTCGGGGCGGCCCCTGTTCCCTGCAGGCCGGCTCGGTTTCACCTTCCCAGGAGTGGCTGCCAGAGCCCACAGCACTCTCCTTCTGCCTTGGGTTCTGGGAGAGTCTGATGGCCTCTGAGGACAGGGATTTATGGATCTAGTATTGTTCCTGACCAGGGAAACTTGATCTTCCTTCCTACCACCTCCAAAGTCACCTTTAGGCAGGGCAGGCGGGGACTGGGGCTGGGTGAGCTGTGTCTGGTTTGGTGTCGGCTGGCATCCAGCCCCAGGCTCCAAGTCTGGGTCCAGGCCCCTCCCTTCCTCTTCCCTGCCGACTCCCTGGGTCCCTGGTCAGCTCCGATTGCTCCTGGCTTGGGAGAAGTCCCAGGTGCCTTGTGGCAGCCTTCACTGGGTCAGTTACTCCTGCTTCCCCGGCGCTCACGTGGCCCCAGCCACCCTTAGATGAGGAAGGACGCTGACCTGGCCGAGGGTCAGGGAGGAAGGCTCGGGAGTTACTGCAAGCGGTGGGGGAGGGGACAGCTGGCAGGGCACAAGCCAACCTCCTCTTCCTCAGAACAAATCCAGGAAGCATTGCCCAGTGACCGTTCTGGGGACAGGCTGGCACCTGCCAGAATGTGGAGTGGCAGGGAAATGAAATTCCCTGGGACCACTGTGAAAGGCGACTAAGCCACCGCCTGACCAAAGTGAGCCCCAGAGAGTTCTGTGGACAGCAGGGTTGCTGCAGCCTGCCCTCGTGGGTACAGAGTATCCTCCTGGGAACACTACCAAGATGGGGGACACAGAGGCCACCTCCCCATGCCTCACAGCTACTTAGAGTCCGGCCTAGCTCTGTCTGACCCAAAGACCATGCCTTGCTCTTGACTTCTTGCTCTTTTTTTTTTTTTTTTTTTTTTTTGAGACAGAGTCTTGCTCTGTTGCTCAGGCTGGAATGCAATGACACGATCTCGGTTCACTGCAATCTCCACCTCCCGGGTTCAAGCAATTCTCCTGCCTCAGCCTCCCCAGTAGCTGGTGCTACAGGCACACGCCAACACGCCTGGCTAATTTTTGTATTTTTATTAGAGACGGGGTTTCATCATGTTGGCCAGGCTGGTCTTGAACTCCTGACCTCAGGTGATCCACCTGCCTCAGCCTCCCAAAGTGCAGGGACTTGGTCTTGACTTTGAAGCACCAGGGCCCCCTTGGGGGAGTGCGGGAAGAGCTGGAGAAGCCAAGGTCAAGAGTGGAAGGACTTGGGGAGTGGTGGAGCCTGGAGCTGTGTGCCCACTCCAGACCCTGGCTCTAGGGAGCCTGGACCCTGAAGCAGGTAAGACTCACACCCATGGCGTGGATCAGGACCCATCAGACACTCTGGGCGCCAAGCGGAGCCATCCACTGGTGACATGCGAGGCCTCCTGCAAACAGTCAGCCATGCAGGAGCTGATGGGACATGATGGCTGTGCTAGGTGCTCCTCTAGGCTGTTCTGGGTCAGGCTGGTGCTCCTCAGTCATTCCACAGAGACTGAGCACTGACAGAGCCCTGCCTGCAGGTGGGCACCCCCACCATCCCATTATCATAACTTCAAGTAGTGATAAGTGTTAAGAAGACCAGCGGGGCGCAGTGGCTCACACCTATAATCCCAGCACTTTGGGAGGCCGAGGCAGGCAGATTACTTGAGGTAAGGAGTTTGAGACCAGCCTGGCCAACATGGCAAAACACCATCTCTACCAAAAAATACAAAAATTAGCCTGGCGTGGTGATGCGTCCCTGTAATCCCAGCTACTCGGGAGGCTGAGGCAAGAGAATCGCTTGAACCTGGGAGGCAGAGGTTGCAGTGAACTGAGATCGCACCACTGCATCCAGCCTGGGTGACACAGCGAGACTTTGTCTCAAAAACAAACAAACAAGAAGACAGAGAGTGAGCAATGGGGGTAGGGGCAGGGAGGTGTGGGAGTCGGAAAGGTGGTGTCTGAGCAAAGACCTGAGGGAGACAAGAGGCAAGCTCCCAGAGGGTCTGGGGCAGGGAGTGCTCCTGGCAGAGGGTACCGAGAGTGCAAAGGTCAGGAGGCAGGACTGAGCCTGGCAGGTTTGTGGAGCTGTAGGAAGGCCAGAGGGGCTGGACCAGGCATGTGAGGGGATGGGTGGAAGCGGGCGAGGCTGGGAGGCTGGCAGGCCAGAGTTGAAGGGGCTTGGCATTTGCTAGTAGGGGCGCAGGGTGTGTGGAGCGTTTTTTTTTTTTTTTTTTTTTGAGACACAGTTTCACTCTTGTTGCCCAGGCTGGAGTGCAACGGTGCAATCTTGGCTCACTGCAACCTCCACCTCCTGGGTTCCAGCGATTCTCCTGCCTCAGCCTCCCAAGTAGCCGGGATTACGGCGCCCGCCACCACGCCTAGCTTTTATATGTACATATATATATACACACAGACATATATATACACACACATATATATATACACACACACATATATATACACACACACATATATATACACACACATATATATATACACACACATATATACACACACATATATATATACATATATATAGAGAGAGAGAGAGGGAGAGAGAGAGGGAGGGAGAGAGAGAGGGAGAGAGAGAGAGAGAGTGTGTGTGTGCGTGTAGCTTTTAAAGTCCTTTCTGGTCAGGTATCGGGGGAGGGAAGGAGCTGAGAAAGCCTAGGCTGGGGTTTCTGAAAGAGCTTGTGGAACTACCTGGCTTGGAGCCATGGGGTTGAGCTAGGATGTGACGGGACCTAATGGACAGTTGTGAACCAGCTCCCTCTGGCTGCTGGGAGGGGTCAGACTGTGAGGGTGGAGGCTGGACCAGGACTGGGTTCGTAGAAGTGGAAGAGGTGGGTGGGTTCTGGAAGAGTTTAGGAGGTGGAGCCAAGAGGTCTTATTCAAGGAGGAGTAGGACAGAAACAAGACTGACGGTGGGCCTGGGAGGATGAGAAAGTCTTGAAGGAGAGAAGATTTGAAGAGGGAAAAATGCAGAATTCAATGTGGCTGCACTGGCCTGCAGCGAGTTCAACACCGAGTGGATGAGTCAAGAGTGGCTGGATGTGGGGTCCTGGGGTTCAGGGTTGTAGCCCAGGCTGGAGACCTCAGTGTGGGCATCGAGAGCTGGGACACGGGATGAGGCCATCGTGAAGGGAGAACTACAGGAGCTAAGAGAGGTTCCCAGGCTTGAGTCGAGGGCTCCCCCTCCTTTGCTGACAAGGTCAGGGAGATGAAGAGGAGCAACAGAGGGGACCACGGAGGGGCTGTAGGGAGGTGGGCAGAGACCAGGGCAGTGTGGGCTCCTGGAGGCCTCACAGGAGGAGATCTTTGGGGAAAAGGGGGCTGGCTGCAGGGGGTCCAGGAACTCTCCAGCTCCTGGATAAAATGGGGGCTTGGCTGGGCACGGTGGCTCACACAAATTCTGGCACTTTTGGAGGCTGAAGTGGGAGGATTGTTTGAGGCCAGGAGTTCAAGACCAGCCTGGGCAACATAGTGAGACTCTGTCTCTACAAAAAAATTAAAAGATTAGGCCGGGCATGGTGGCTTACACCTGTAATCCCAGCACTTTAGGAGGCCAAGGCGGGCAGATCACGAAGTCAGGAGATCAAGACCATCCTCGCTAACACAGTGAAACCCCGTCTCTACTAAAAATACAAAAAATTAGCCAGGCGTGGTGGCAGGCACCTGTAGTCCCAGCTACTCGGGAGGCTGAGGCAGGAGAATGGCGTGAATCCAGGAGGCGGAGCTTGCAGTGAGCCAAGATCACGCCACTGCACTCCAGCCTGGGTAACAGAGCAAGACTTTGTCTCAAAAAAAAAAAAAATTAGCTGGGCATGGTGGCACATGCCTATAGTCCCAGCTACTTGGGAGGCTAAGTTGAGAGTATCACTGAGCCCAGGAGTTGGAGGTTACAGTGAGCCACGATTGCACCATCGCACTCCAGCCTGGGCGACAGAGCAAGACCCTGTCTCAAAAAATAAATACATAAAAAATAAACAAAATGGGTGCTGTTCCACCTTGATGGGTGGATGGGAAGATCTGCAAGAGGGGGATTAAGTGATGTGGAAGGAACTAGAAGGAGCAATAGCAGGAGCGTGTTCTGGATATGGGTGGTGCTGCTTAATCCAAGGAGAAGGCAGAGGTGGTGGGTGCAGATGCACCCCAGGAGCTGGGCAGGAGAAGGGGTCCCTGTGGTTGCCTGATGGTACTCTGTCCCCAGTAAGACTGCCTGCAGGGTCAGGGACCAGGAGCATAGTATGAGACAGAGGTGATGGAGGTGAAGGCGGGGCAGAGGGAGAATGGGTTTCTTGGAGCATAAAGTTCACTGTTAAGGAAATGCTGCAGGATTTCTGAGCGGCGCCGAGAACCCACCAGAGGTTTGTCGCCTGAAGACCCTGCCCATGTCTGCAGCCCGACCTCAACCACGGCAGGGCTGTGTCTACACAGGCGGGGGGGCACTAAGTATGGCACTCATGCAGACACCTCCACTCCGTCCATATAGTAAAGAGTCACTGCCCTGAGTCCCTGCATGTTCCCGCCCCAAACCTCTGCCAGAGACCCTGGACCTCCCATGCAGACACTGCCAGAAGCCTTTGGGACACCGCCCAGGGCCCCAGCCCCATCTGCTCTGTTCCACGACGGGGCCAATTGCTACACTTTTCATTACTTTTTTTTTGAGATGGATTCTCTCTCCGTCACCCAGGCTGGAGTGCAGTGGCGCGATCTCAGCTCACTGCAACCTCTGCCTCCCGGGTTCAAGTGATTTTTCCTGCCTCAGCCTCCTGAGTAGCTGGGATTACAGGCTCGCGCCACCACGCCCAGCTAATTTTTATATTTTTAGTAGAGACGAGGTTTCACCACGTTGGCCAGGCTGGTCTCGAACTCCTGACCTCAAGTGATCTGCCCGCCTCGGCCTCCCAAAGTGCTGGGATTATAGGCGTGAGCCACCACGCCCAGCCAATTGCTACATATTTTGATGACTCTTTATGACCTGATGGTCCCCAACCCCATCTTGACCCACCCCTTCCACAGCCCCTCAGGATTCCCTGATGGTCTCACCCCTTCCATTCCCACTCTGAGAAGGACCAGGGCCAGCTTTGATCCGGGCTCCCACTGAGGCCTCCGTCCATCACAGAGCACATTAAAAACACACTAGCTGTGCACAGTGGCAGGCACCTGTAGTCCCAGCTACCTACGAGGCTGAGGCAGGAGAATCACTTGAGCCCAGGAGTTCGAGGTCAGTCTGGACAGCATAGCAAGACCCCATCTCTAAACCAAAAAAACACACAAATCTAGCCTAATGACCAGGCTGTGCTGCCATTCCCATCAGAGCACTGAGTCAGTCGAGACAGAGACCCAGCCCTCAGGCAGACCCTAAACAAGTCAAAACATCGTCACTGTGTTTACTGTGGGAAATGCTCAGAGGGCACAGGTCTGTCCAAGATGGCCTGCTCTCAACACAGGTCCTGTGTGCCTTAGCTTATGTCATGAGAAAGAAAAGCAAAAATAAAGAAAAGGGCCAGTCCCCGGATCCTGCCCAAAACAACAGGGTGGCTGCTCTAGGAAGGGGAGGTGACATGTCCAGGCCCCCAACCCCGGCTGACCTCCCTGAATTGCCCACTCAAGGCCATCCTGGCTATGAGACCCTCGCATGTGTCCCCTGAGAGCGAGGAGCTATGATGATCCCATCACAAATGAGGAAACCAGAGCAGGGAGGCCAAAAGACTGGTGTGTAGCCAGGCCAGGCCTCTGTCTCCCATAGGTGCATGCAAACTTTGATGCCACTGCCCAAACCCTTCTTCCAGTGACATCTTACTTGCAAAGAGAGGTCAGAACAGCTCTAATAGGCTGAGCATGGTGGCTCATGCCTGTATTCCCAGCACTTTGGGAGGGTATGGCAGGAGGATCGCTTGAGCCCAGGAGTTTGAGACCAGCCTAGGCAATATGGCGAGACCTCATCTCTACAAAAAATACAAAAAAAACAAAAAAATTAGCTGGGCACAGCTGCACACCTGTAGTCTCAGCAACTCGGGAGACCGAGGTGGGAGGATCATTTGAGGCCAGGAGTTTGAGACCTGCCTGAGCAACATGGGAAGACCCCATAGCTACAAAAAATTTTAAAAATTATCCAGGCATGGTGGTGGGCACCTGTGGTGTCAGCTACTTGGGAGGCTGAGGTGGAAGGATTGCTTGAGCCTGGAGGGTTGAGGCTGCTGTGAGCTGTGATTGTGCCACTGCACTCCAGCCTGGGCAACAGAATGAGACTCTGTCTCAAAAAACAAAATAAAACCAAAAAAAGAAGCTCTAAGAGCTGCTCTGGTGGGAAGGAGTTTGAGGGAACAGAGACCTCCTTGCATGGCTTGAGCACCCCTGCCCTAGTGATACCGCAAGTCCCATCCAGAAACCTTGGGGGACATGGCAGCCCTGTGCCTTCACACCCAGGGGCTAGGCTATCCGAACAACTCAGAGGAGTTTTCAGGACACACGAGTGCGGCACTTACCAGAGACAGTGACCACGATGTACTGCTGGGGTGCAGGCGAAGGGGTGGGTGCACCGGTTGGCTGCGAGGGTGCGGGTACAGCCGGGAGCTCCGTCACGTACTGCTTCTGGCCGCCCGGTGGCTGTGCCTGGGGCTGGGGGCTCTGCAGCTCGGTGACATATTGGGGCTGAGGGGTGGCAGCAGCGGTGGGTGGCTGCGGGGGCTGGGGTGCCGCTGGGGGTGGTGGCGGTGGCGGCTGGGGCTGGGCTTGTGGCGGGGCCTGTGGCGGCTGGGATGGTGGCGGGGCTGCCTGTAGCTCAGTATATGCCTGTGTTGCCATGCCAACGGTGGGGAAAATGATAATAAATAAGGCTTTTTTTTTTTTAATTCCTTGGGAAGAAAGACGGGGAGGGGGGAGAGAAAAACAAAACAAAACAAAAGAAGGAAAAACAGGAATTAATCCACAGGCAGAGAAAACAGGGGCAGCTCTGGGCTCCCTGGAGATGTGCTTGGGTTCATCACTAACTTAATTAAATCCCCAGGCTGGTGGCCAGAAATATCCAACCCGTCACTGCAGGAGGACCAGCTGTAGACCAGGGCTGGAGCCCCACTCCACACCCCCACTCACCCCAAGCCAGGATTCCTGCCTTCCCAGTCCCTGGTACCCAGAGACCCCCACATGCACGTTAAGATCGCATTTCCCCACACTGCGGGGGAACTTGGGCCCGTGTGGTTGCTCTGTGCCCTCACCCAGAGAAAAATGGTACGGTTCTCACTGGGTCACTCTCAAATACCAGGGGCTGCCCCCTCCCTTGCCTCCATCTCCTTAGCTGACGACCCTAAGTGGGCACTTCCTGAGGGCTCCTGTAGGCCAGGCATGGGGCTGGGCACTTTCCCTATGTTAGTTCATCTTTTTAAAATATATATTAGGCTGGGAACAGTGGCTCACGCCTGCAATTCCAGCACTTTGGGAGGCCGAGGCGAGTGGATCACTTGAGGTCAGGAGTTCGAGACCAGCCTGGCCAACATGGTGAAACCCCCTCTCTACTAAAAATACAAAATGTGCTGGGCATGGTGGTGCATGCCTGTAGTCCCAGCTACTTGGGAGACTGAGGCAGGAGAATCACTTGAACCTGGGAGGCGGAGGTGGCAGTGAGCCAAGATTACACCACTGCATTCCAGCCTGGGCGACACAACAAGACTCTGTCTAAATATATATATATATGTGTGTGTGTGTGTATATTTTTTGTACTTATATATTGAAACATACATATACATATATATATATATAGTACATATACACACACATATATATATACTATATACATACATGTACACAGGTATATTTATATATTGTATATGTATATTGAAATATACATATGTACACATGTATATTGAAATATACGTATGTACACATGTATATTGAAATATGCGTATGTACACATGTATATTGAAATATACGTATGTACACATGTATATTGAAATATGCATATATGTACACATGTATATTGAAATATGCATATATGTACACATGTATATTGAAATATACATATATGTACATATGTACATATGCGAATATACATATGTACATACGTACAAGGCGAAGACCATCTTCCTCCAGCCCCTGCCCTCCCCAAATTCCTTTCTGCCACAGTTAGAGGGGAGGAGGTTCCTCACACCATCGGGTCCAAATCTGGCCCAGCTCGGGTACTCAAGTCACTGTAGCCAACGACCCTTTCATCTGCCTGGCGTCAGACCCTCACCCACATGAACCCTGATGCTGTGTCTTAACTCATGAACATATTACCAACCTTCTTCTGGGCCTCAGTTTGCCTGTCACCTGGGGATAACGAGAACACCCAATTCATCAAATTGCTACAAATATCCAATGAGATCAGGCCAGGCATGCTGGCTCACACCTATAATCCCAGCCCTTTAGGAGGCCTAGGCAGGTGGATCATCTGAGGTCAGGAGTTCGAGACAAGCCTGGCCAACATGGCGAAACCCCATCTCTACTAAAAATACAAATTGAAATATACATATGTACATATGTATTGAACTATATGAATTATACATATATAGAACTATATGAAATATACATATATGTACACGTGTATGTGCGTATATACATACATGTACATATATGTACATATGTATATATACATCGAAATATACATATATATAATAATTTTTTTCAGAGATGGGAGTCTCATTATCATGCCCAGGCTGGTCTTGAACTCCTGGGCTCAAGCTATCCTCCCACTTTAGCCTCCCAAAAAGTGCTGGGATTCTAGGTGTGAGCCACCATGCCCGGCCTATTTCATTTTAAACTTTCCAACAACCATGTCTGGGTTTGGGTTCTGTCTGCTAGATAGGGAGCTGAGGCTCAGAGAGGTTAAGGTGCTTGCCCCAGGCCACACAGCAGGGAAGTGGTGGCAGGGCTGCGTTTGAACTCTGGGTGTTCTATGCTCCTGACTCGTCAGTTTATTGCCGGAAAGCAGAGTCATGGGGAAAGCTGCCTCCCAGGGACCCGTGCCAGTTCCCTACGTGCCTGCCATCTGGACTTGGGATTCTTGGCTGAGTAGCATTCCCAGTGGGAAGGTGTTTGAGTCCAAAAAGCCCCTGTGAGCTGCATGGGGCCACAGGGGCTTTTTGGGCCCTCTGCCCGGGAGCAGTTATGGGTCTTGACACCAGACGTAAGCTCATCAGTGGGACAGTGCCCTTCTGTGGCCAGGGGCGACGGGGCTGGGAGCAGGCCCAGGCTGCACTGAGAACCTGGCAGCTGCGGCTGACCTCAGAACAGGGCCGGCCTTGGCCGAGCACGGTGGCTCACGCCTGTAATCCCAACACTTTGGGAGACTGGGGTGGCTGTATCACCTGAAGTCAGGCGTTCAAGACCAGCCTGGTCAACACGGCAAAACCCCGTCTCTACTAAAAGTACAAAAATCAGCTGGGCATGGCAGCATGTGCCTGTAATCCCAGCTACTTAGGAAGATGAGGCAGGAGAATCACTTGAACCTGGGAGGGGGAGGTTGCAATGAGCCGGGATCTTGTCACTGCACTCCAGCTTGGGCAACAGAGTGACACTCTGTCTCAAAAAAAAAAAAAAAAAATTAAACGGGAGTGGTGGCGCCTGTAATCCCAGCTACTCAGGAGGCTGAGGTGGGAGAATTGCTTGAACCCAGGAGGTGGAGGTTGCAGACAACTGTGAGCTGAGATTGTTCCACTGCACTCCAGCCTCAGTGACACAGCAACACCCTGTCTCAGAGCAAAACAAAACAAAAGGAAAGAACAGTGCGGGTCTGGCTGCTAAAGGGTGTGTTCCTCTCCCAGGTGCTGGGCTGGGCATGGTCTCCCTCCGGCTCAGCCCCGCTGTAGCAGGGGATCAGCAGATGGTTTGGGGACCCTTGTACTCATGAGCCCTATTCCCAGGTCCAAAGCATTTGACGGACAGTGGGACAGAGGCACGAGTGGTTAAGAGGAAAGGCTCCAGCTCCGTGCTTTGGTGGCTCCTGCCTGGCCCCAGAAGACATTTGGGTCTGAGAGCCCTGCCTACAGCTGGCCATGACTCCGGGCAGTACTGCATCCTGGCTGGCAACTGGACCAGAGCTTCTTCTGCACTAACACTCAGCACCTATGTGCCACGATGTGCCCAGATGGCCCTCCAGCCGCAGGGTGACCCTCAAAGGAAGGAGGAGGTAAAAAACAACAACTGCTGTTGGTTGACCAGGAACCCCCAGACCCCTCCACTGAGGTCACCTCCTCCCGGCAGCCATGTGAGGGAGGCATCACCATGCCCAATTTACAGATGAGCTGAGCGAGGCTGAGGGGTAGGCTGCTGAAAGCCTCGAGCAACTGGTGAGGGGGGATTGAACCCAGGTCTCTCTGACCCCCAGATACATTCTGTCAGTCCCCAGCCCTACTCAGGATGCCAGGCACAGGGCTCATTTGCTTTTTTTTTTTTTTTTTTTTGAGACGGAGTATTACTCTATTATCCAGGCTGGAGTGGAGTGGCACGATCTTGGCTCACTGCAACCTCTGCCCCCACGGATTCAAGCGATTCTCCTGCCTCAGCCTCCCGAGTAGCTGGGACTACAGGAGCCTACCACCACACCCAGCTAATTTTTGTGTTTTTAGTGGAGACAGGATTTCACCATGTTGGCTGGGCAGGTCTCGAACTCCTGAACTCAAGTAATCCACCCACCTCGGCCTCTCAAAGTGCTGGGATTACAGGCATGAGCCACCATGCCCAACCTTCATTTGCTTCTTAAGTCAGTACACGGCATCTTGCCGGCTCTTCCAACAGGGAGACCCAAGCGTCACCTGCAAAGGTTATGCCCCCGCCCAAGGTCGCAGTTAAGGGCAGCAGAACTGGCAAGGGGGAAGCCGGCCCGAGCAGCACAGAGGAGGCCGGTTCCCATCCTTCACGTCTCCCTGTGCCTCCCTCCCCCGGGATCCGGGTTCTGCTCTTGGATGCCAAACTCAAGAGGTATCCGAGTTAGCAGAGGGGCAAGGCAGGTGAGAAACAAGCCCTGGATGGGGATGGATGCGCCATGATTTGAACTTGGCTACCTCCTAGCTGTGTGACTTTTGAGGAGAGCCTCTACGGCTCCATCTGTGAAATGGGAGGACAGCTGGCCCTACCAGGCGGGGCTGCTGAGTTCAACCTGATCCTGTGGGCAGTGCGTGGCCAGGCATCTGGCATGCTATAAGCACGCAGGAAATGGCTCTGGCTCCCTTCACTGCCCAGGGCCCTTTAACACTGTTCCAGGAAAGATGAAAATACCTCCTGGCCCTGCCTCCCTTCCAGCATCCAGAGCTTTGTGCTGCTGAGGATGAAGGAAACAGGAGCTTACACTTGCCTCTTGGGTGTGCCCTCTGGGCTTGGGGCAGGCTCGGGAGGGACTCCAGGACCCTCCTGGCTGGCGGGAACAGAGCTGACAGGGCCCTGGGGCCACCCTCCGTGTCAGGTGAGGTCATTCTGGTAGGAGTAGAGGCAGGCAGGATAAGCTGTTTGGGGCCTTCCCACCTAGCAGCTGGCCAGCCTTAGTGCTCTGAGGCCCAGGGACTCGGGCAGCAGAGAAACTTGCCCACCGTGAGAGGGAAAAGGCTGCTGCCTGCCTTGAACAAGGCGAAGACCATCTTCCTCCAGCCCCTGCCCTCCCCAAATTCCTTTCTGCCACAATTAGAGGGGAAGAGGTTCCTCACACCATCAGGTCCAAATCTGGCCCAGCTCGGGTACTCAAGTCACTGTAGCCAACGACCCTTCATCTGCCTGGTGTCAGACCCTCACCCACATGAACCCTGGCACTATGCCTTAACTCATTAACATATTACCAACCTTCTTCTGGGCCTCAGTTGCCTGTTACCTGGGGATAACGAGAACACCCAATTCATCAAATGGCTGCAAAGATCCAATGAGATCAGGTCGGCCATGGTGGCTCACACCTATAATCCCAGCACTTTGGGAGGCCTAGGCAGGTGGATCAGCTGAGGTCAGGAGTTCGAGACCAGTCGGGCCAACATGGCGAAACCCCGTCTCTATAAAAATACAAAAATTGGCCAGGTATGGTGGCGTATGCCTGTAGTCCCACCTATTCGGGAGGCTGAGGCAGGAGAATCACTCAAACCCAGGAGGTAGAGTGTGCAGTGAGCAGAGATCACACCACTGTAATCCAGCCTGGGTGACTGGGTGACAGAGCAAGACTCTGTCTCAAGAAAAAAAAAAAAAGATCCAATGAGATCAGCTCAGCACCCAATAAACACTGATAAGTGGCAGGTGTTATTACTCATTCAACAAATATCCAAGCCAGGTTGGGACAGAGGAGGAAGGAGACAGGATCTTCAAGCTCTTGGGAGGGGACACCAAGAGAAAATCCAACCTAAGCTTTCATCGGCAACATCATGCAGATTCCTGAGCTCTACTGCCCAGTGAGTCTGAAATGGCCCCAGAGTCTGTTTTAGCTGGTCCCTTAGATGATTCTGAGGCAGACAGTCCTGACAGCACTCTCAGAAATGCTGGCCTTGGCTTTCTCAGCCCTAAGAGACCTGGCCCCTTGTGGCCCCTCCCACAAAGAAAGGGCTTTAAAAGCTCCTCACTTACTGGCTCTTTCTCCTCCTAGGAACACAAAGCCCATGGGCCTCATCCCTTCCACTCTGGGGCAAGAAGAGGAGGAAATGATTAATTTCTAAAAGGCTGAGCTCAAAAGGAGGAGGTGGGAGATCGAGGAACAACTAAACCAACTTCTCTATTGGAGGCCTTCTCAGCACTGTGATTATCAATCTTTTTCCTACAATTATTTGACCAACGAGCCCTTTTCTACCTTTTAAGGAGACTACATTAAGCAATTATACAGGTTTGTTCCCTAGAGAGAAATAAATCACATATACATACATAGCATGAGGTATTGCCCATATATTTGAGCATGAGAACCCTTTCTTTATGGAGCCTGGCACACAAAACAAGGGAATTACTTAACAAACTGTTCCTTGGCAATGAATCTGCCAAGAAAAGCACTAGTGGCTGCACCTATCTTCAAAGCCAGCAGCTGCTTATGAAGACTGTTTAAATCTATTACTTTAAATGAGTGCTTGGCAAAGTTCTGTAAAGGGCCAAGCAGTAAATGTTTTTAGTTTTGTGGCTAGTCTCTGCAGCAGCTATTCAACTGTAATGTGAAAGTGGCCATGCATAATAGGTAAACAAATGAGCAGGCTGTGTGTGAATAAAACTTTATTTCTAGACACTGAGATTTGAACTTCATGTAATTTTCACATATCATGAAATATAATTCTGGTGTTGATATTTCCAATAATTTAAAAATGTAAAAATCATTCTTAGCTCACCAGCCAAAAACAGGCAGCAGGCCATAGTTTGCTGACTCCTGTGTTGTTGTTGTTTTTTGTTTTTTTTTTTTGAGGCAAAGTTTCACTTTTATTGCCCAGGCTGGAGTGCAATGGCACAGTCTCTGCTCACTGCAACCTCCGCCTCCCAGGTTCAAGTGATTCTCCTGTCTCAGCCTCCTGAGGAGCTGGGATTACAGGTGCCTGCCACCATGCCTGGCTAGCTTTTGTATTTTTAGTACAGATGGGGTTTCACCATGTTGGCCAAGCTGGTCTCGAACTCCTGACCTCAGGTGAACCTCCCACCTTGGCCTCCCAAAGTGCTGGGATTACAGGCATGAGCCACCGCGCCTCGCCTGACCCCTGTTTTGGATGCCAGATTCTCTAATCAAATGGTTACATCCTCAGCAAGGCCCTCCCAAAGATATAGAAAGAAAACTCACTCTCTTCATCTGTAGAATGGCTTCAATAATGAACTTGCAGAAGAATGGCAAAATTAAATGGGATGATGTGTGTTTCTCTCATCCTCTATATCCAATTCATTTAGAAGATTTGTCAATTATTCCTCCAAAATATATCCTAGAGGCCGGGAGTGGTGGCTTATGCCTGTGATCCCAGCACTTTGGAAGGCTGAGGCGGGCAGATCATTTGAGGTCAGGAGTTTGAAGCCAGTCTAGCCAACATGGCGAAACCCCGTCTCTACTAAAAATACAAAAATTAGCTGGGTGTGGTGGTGTGTGGCTGTAATCCCAGCTACTCAGGAGGCTTAGGCAGGAGGATCGCTTGAGTCTGGCAGGGCAGAGGTTGCAGTGAGCTGAGATTGTGCCACTGCATGCATACAAACACACACATACACATACACATACACACACACACACACGCACGCACACATCTCCTAATGACTGGGCGCAGTGCTCACATCTATAATCCCACCACTTTGGGAGGCCAAGATTGGAGGATCACTTGAGCCCAGGAGTTCAAGACCAGCCTAAGCAACAAAGTGACGCCTTATCTCTATAAAAAACTGAAAAAATCAGCTAGGCATAGTACCCGACACCTGAAGTCCCAGCTGCTCGGGAGGCTGGGGTGGGAGAATCACTTGAGCCCAGGAGTTCCAGGCTTCAGTGAGCTATGACCACACCACCACACTCCAGTCTGGGCAACAGCACAAGACCCTGTCTCTTTAAAATATATCCTGGACAGGCATGGTGGCTCACGCCTGTAATCTCAGCACTTTGAGAGCCCAGGGCAGGAAGATTGCTTGAGGCCAGAAGTTTGAGATCAGTCTTAGCAGCATAGCCGAGACTCCATCTCGACAAAAAAATTTTAAAAATTAGGTGGGCGTGATGGCATGTGCCTATAATCCCAACTACTCAGGAGGCTGAGGTAGAACTGCTTGAACCCAGGAGGCAGAGGTTGCAGTGAGCCTCTCTGCAAAAAAAAAAACAAAAAAAACCAAAAAACTGCTGCAGATCCATTCCTGCCTCTCATGGCCTCGGCCCCACCTCTTCCTCCCACCTGGCATGCTGTCCCCACCGCCACTTTCATGGCTGGCTTCTCCTCCTTATTCAGGTCTCAGCTCATACACACTTCCTTGGGTCTGAAGGTACCCTCAGGCACATACTACTATTTCATTTGCTTCCTGACACTGTGTTTCCCTGTTGAGTTTATTTTCTTTCTTTCTTTTTCATTTCTTAGAGACAGGGTCTCGTTCTGTTGCCCAGGCTGGAGTGCAGTGGCACAATCACAGCTCACTGTAACCTTCAATTCCTGGGCTCAAGTGATCCTCCGGCCTCAGCCTCCACAGTATATGGGACCGCAGGCTTGTGCCATGACACCTGGCTAATTTTTTAATCTTTTTAAGAGATGGGGGTCTCGCTATGTTGCCCAGGCTGGTCTCAAACTCCTGGGCTTAAGTGATCCTCATGTCTCAGCCTCCCGAAGTGCTGGGATTACAGGCATAAGCCACTGCGTCTGGCTGGATTTATTTTCTTCCTCCTAGTTCCTCTTCCCTCCATGACTGGAAAGGTAAGCTCCCCACAGGCAGAGACCTGGTGGGCCTTGCCCCTCACTCTGTCTCAGCTCCTAGAAAACTGACAGGCAAGGCCAGGAGCAGTGGCTCACACCTGTAATCCCAACATTTTGGGAGGCCGAGGTGGGCAGATCGCCTGAAATCAGAATTTCAAGTCCAGCCTGGCCAACATGGTGAAACCCTGTCTCTACTAAAAATACAGAAATTAGGCTGCTGCGGTGGCTCACACCTGTAGTTCCAGCACTTTGGGAGGCCAAAGCGGGTGGATCACCTGAGGTCAGGAGTTCGACACCAGCCTGGCCAACATGGTGAAACCCTGTCTCTACTAAAAATACAAAAATTAGCTGGGCGTGGTGGTGGGTGCCTGTAATCCCAGCTACTCGGGAGGCTGAGGCAGGAGAATCTCTTGAACCTGGGAGGTGGAGGTTGCGGCGAGCCAAGATTGCGCCATTGCATTCCAGCCTGGGCAACAAGAGAGAAACTCCGTCTCAAATAAACCAAACCAAACCAAAACAAAAATGAGCCAGTCTTGGCGGCGGGCATCTGTATTCTCAGGTACTCGGATGGCTGAGGCAAGAGAATCGCTTGAACCTGGGAGGTGGATGTTGCAGTGAGCCAAGATCGTGCCACTGCACTCCAGCCTGGACGACAGAGTGAGACTCTGTCTCAAAAAAAAAAAAAAAAAAAAAAAAAAAATTAGCCAGGCATGGTGGCAGGCATCTGTAATCCCAGCTACTCAGGAGGCTGAGGCAGGAGAATTGCTTGAACTGGGGAGGTGGAGGTTGTGGTGAGCTGAGATCACGCCACTGCACTCCATCCTGGGCGACAGAGTAGGACTCTGTCTCAAAAAAAAAAAAAAAAAAAAGAAAACTGACAGGCAACAGGCAAATAGTGGGGGTTTTGACTCTTACTGTCCAGGCAGCATAAATGATGCACCAGAACACACTGCTAGTGAGCATCAAAGGCAGGTTCCAGTCTATCCACTGCTGAGACCATGTGAGAAAGTTACTTTCTCCTGCCAGAAGCCGGATTGTGCTACAGAGCCAGGCAATGCCTTCTGGTCCGGAACAGGCCTGGGAAGCAGACGGGAGAAAGTCTCGCCTAGGAAGACCACGTCCTGTGCAGCTGCTATCGAAGGCAGCATCTCTGGGAGGGGCAGCCTGGCCATCCCCTTCCTCAAGATGCTCAGGTACATGACAGAGGAGAAGGGTGAGGACCTCGGCTCCAGAGACACCATTCCCAGCTCCCCACCGTTCCCACAATGTCCACATCCCCGCTCACCCAGCTGCCTCCTGGAAGGCTTGGGACTGAGTCTGGTCCTGAGCCCAAGTAGCATTTTTTTTGCGTGTTTTGAGACAGTCTTGCTCTGTCACCCAGGCTCGAGTGCAGTTGCATGATCTTGGCTCACTGCAACTTCCATCTCCCCGGTTCAAGGGATTCTCCTGCCTCAGCCTCCTAAATAGCTGGGACTACTACAGTCATGTGCTACCACACCCGGCTACTTTTTTTATTTTTAGTAGAGATAGGGTTTCACCGTGTTGGCCAGGCTGGTCTCGAACTCTTTACCTCAAGTGATCCACCCACCTTGGCCTCCCAAAGTGCTGGGGAGTGAGCACCCAAATTGAGCCACTGTGCCCGGCCAGGATTTTTCTTTCTAGTGACTCTCCCAAAGCCGGAGAACAGCCATTCAGCAGCCAGGGGAGTGACTTTCCAACTACAAACTGGATTCCTGGTATCCAGCTTCCTGGATCCCCGTCATCGACCCACACAGCCCAGCAAGCGAGAAGCAAGTCAACCTTTAAAGCCATGAGGGCTCTCACTGGATTCAAAATGATAAAAATAAAAGCCAACGGTGTATTTCCAAGGGTTGAACAGGAAGCGACAATCACCGTCACAGCAGAGGCTAACATAACTACGTTAGCAATTACTTTGTATTTAGTTAGTTTCAGCAATTCCTATGTATTTGATGTTCAACAGGTATTATTTTCTGGGATCCATAGCACAGAAACATGAGATTGAAAGGATTACCAAGGATTATTGCCCCTAGATGAAAGGAGGGGAAACTGAGGCCCAGAAAACTTAAGTAACTCACCTAAGAGCACACAGCTAGAAAAGCTGACTGTTTCAAGTCAGCTTCAAATCAACCTAGTGTTCTCTTCCTAGTCAAATGACTCCTCAGGCCCTTCACCTGTAAATGTAACTGGTGACTGAGGCAGTCAACAAGACCAGATAATTGGTAACATCACTTTCTGCTCAGTTAGCTTTTTTTTTGAGACAAGTCTCACTCTGTTGCCCAGGCTGGACTGCAGTGGCCTGCGATCTCAGCTCACTGCAACCTCCGCCTCCCAGGCTCAAGCAATTCTTGTGCCTCAGCCTCCCGAGTAGCTGGGATTACAGGCATGTGCCACCACGCCTGGCTAATTTTTTGTAGAAACAGGGTTTCACCACATTTGCCAGGCTAGTCTCAAACTCCTGACCTCAGGTGATCCGCCCACCTCAGCCTCCCGAAGTGCTGGGATTACAGGCGTGAGCCACCACGCCCAGCCTGCTCAGTTAGCTTTTTTAAGAAGGGCTAGCCGGGCACGGTGGCTCACGCCTGTAATCCCAGCATTTTGGGAGGCAGAGGCAGGCGGATCACGAGGTCAAGAGATCAAGACCATCCTGACCAACATGGTGAAACCCCGTCTCTACTAAAAATATGAAAATCAGCCGGGCATGGTGGCGTGCGCCTATAGTCCCAGCTACTCAGGAGGCTGAGGCAGGAGAATCACTTGTACCCGGGAGGCGGAGGCTGCAGTGAGCCAAGATCAAGCCACTGCACTCCAGCCTGGCCATAGAGCGAGACTCCGTCTCCAAAAAAAAAAGTGCTGATGATCCTTCTAGCAACTTGGCATTTCTAGCTCTTTTGTTTGTTTTACTGAAAGTTAATCTCCACCTGTCCTAACTTTCAAAGAGTCCCTACCTCCTCTAAAAAGGGCCAGGCCTAGAAAAATTACCTGGAGAAGTGAGGACCCACCAACCCCCACCAGACCAATCTCAAACTATTGGGAAAAAGCCTGAAATGATCCTTTTCCTTGGAATTTATTGAGTGATTTAAAAGGAAATGGCTGCAGTTTCCACACCGACACTAAGCTCAAAAGCAAGACGGAGAATAAGCCAAGTAGACTTGGCCTGGCTGGCTACTTAAAAAAAAATTCCTCCCCGAGCTGGCAGGATATTGTCACCCCAAAAAGCAGTGGCAAAGATTCTCCTCTCACAAATATGGATAGCTTCCCCTTCCCTCTGACCGCTCCTGCCCACGTGGCCCTAGAGGCTGGGACCTTGTCAGTGACATGTGACTTGGTTGACACTCATTTGACACAAAAACATGTGTCTGGCCAAGAGAAGCGGCTTTAAAAAATCTAAGAAATTTCCTCAGGCGCCATTTGCTCCCCCATTCCCAGTAGGGGAGACCTCGATGGGCAGGACCCAGAAACGTCCCATCTCCAGGAACAAACCCCCGCAACCTCAAACCAGGAAACATCAGGTCTCAAACAGCAGCCCAGAGAAAAGCACTCAGGTTTCTGTTCCTCTAAAGCAGTCCCTCATGATCACTCCTCCCTACCATGGACTTTGATTTCTGCAAACCAAATCCTCCACGCTAAAGCCAAATCGACTCCTAGCTCCTCCATGAAACTCTGCTTCCTCTCTGCTTTCTCCCAGAGAGAAGGTGGCAGGTTTAGGAGTGGGATGCAGTGTTGAAATCAGGACTAGCTAACAGTTATTTTATCAAACCACATTCAGAAACGGTAGATATGAGGAAAAGGTTCAAAGATAAGCCGTAAGTGAAATTCCTGGAAGGAATGAGGAGTCTCCGTACTGCAGGAAAAGGGCGATGTCAATGATTCTCCCCATTTTACAGGATGGAAAACTGAGGCCTCAGATGGACAAGCACTTGTCCAAGTTCTGAGTCCTGGGACAACTGCAAGGCTCTTAAGGAAGAAGGGAGTCGCTTAAGGATCTGGAAGGCGGACCGGGTGGTGGCTGCCCACCCTGGTTCCCGAGGTGGAGGTTGGGGAGACCCAGCCGGCCCCGCCCATACCTTCCCTCCTGGTCCCACCCACCCACCTTGGCCCCGCCTCGTCCCTCCCTCGCTCCCATTGGCCCAGCCTCCCCAGGCCCGCCCCTTCGCGCTCCCGACATATAAAAGCCCCCCGCCCCGGCCTGCCGACCTCCACTCGCCGCGGGCCTGCGAGCGCCCGCCCCTCACGGGGGCCGGGCCGCGGGGACGGGGGCGGGTGGTGTCGTTCCAGCCGGGCCCCGGCCCCCTCCCCCACGGTCCAGACAGTAGCCGCCGCCATTTTGACCGCCCGCCCCTTCCCCCCGGAGTGTGATTACAGAGACACCCACCGCCCCGGCCCCGCCGCCCACCCCGGCCCGGCCAGCCACCCCGGGGCCGCCCTGGTTACCTCCGCTTCTCCCCACTTCTGTCTGCGGAAAGGCTTTTCGGAGGTCTCGGAGTCGATGTTGGGAAAGGGAGGGGACGTGCTGGGGTCCCCGGGCCGGGCCTGGGGGGTAGGGTTGGGGGTCGGCCGGGCGGTGGTTGTTGTTGTTGACTCGCGTTGCCGGGTTGCTTGGTCGCCACGACTACCGTGGCTATGGCGCCTCCGTTTCCCTCACCGGGGCAACTGTTGCTACCCACCCTTGTTACGTCACGCGCGCGGGGCGGGGCCCGGGGGTGATTGGCGGCAGCCGGAGAAGTGATTGGACGGCGCTAGGCCTTGCCGCTAAACTATTGGTTCCGATGCACGCTTTTCAACACCCTCTCGACTTCCCGGCGATCTGATTCGTCAGTATGAATGCCCATCAAAAGAAACTGACCCCTCAAAGGCAGCCGGGCCCGTCACTCCAGCAGGGAAGCAGCTGGCTAAGAATAAAGGGGTGGGACTCGTGAGGACAGGATTGGTTTGCAGATGTAAAACCGGCCTCCTGGTTCAACTAAAGGGACGTCAATCTACCAAAGGTTTGCCGCGCTCTCTGGTTGGAGGCCGTGCGCATGCTCGGCACGCAAGGCCGATTGGGAGTTGTAGTCCGCTCTTGCGTACGCTTTACATGTCTTACCAAATTAAAAAGGCGAGAAAGGAAGACTCCGCTCCAGACTTCTCTCTCGCTCGGTGGGCCAGTTTCTGGCCTCTTGCGCTGACGTCAGGGAAGGAATGCAGTGACGCAGCGCAGCCCCTCTGTGACGACAGCGGCGAAGGCCGGACTCGGGGTTCGATGACGTCACTGGGCACGCGTCCGCCTTCCTCACTGTCCGTGGCCCCGTCGGGGTTGGGTGGACGCGGGAGGCCGCGGCGGGGTTCGATCCCAGCTCCCACCCGCTGGGGTGACATCCTCCTCCGCCCAAGCCGGCCACACAGCGCGGCCGCCGCGCCCTCTCCCGCCTCCCGGTCCCCTCCAGCCGGAAAAGGTCACCGCTGCCGGGGTGACTGCGGCTATCTCTGCCCCGCAGGCGGTGCGGCCGCCCTGGGAAAGGTCTCTGCAAGGCGGGGGACTTCATTAGCGGCTTCAACCGCGATAGATAAGCAAAGGTCAGCTCCCGGCCCAGCCCAGGGAGCTCGGTCCGCCCAGGAGAGCTCACCACAACCCCCGCCACACACACACCTCCCACACATAACGCTCCTCTGTGCCTCAGTTTCCTCAAGGGACTGTCCGGGTGCTGCAGGACGAGAAGAGACAGAAACAGGGCCCGGACTAGGGTGAACATCTTGGGAGCGAAAACTCAGTCATCAAGATAAATAATCTTCTAATTCAATATTTGTTAAATATCCAAATTAATGGGAAAAAATAAATCTATGATGAACAAAACATCACAATTTTAAATAAAGACAGGATCCGCCAACACAGGGATTAAGGTGAGATGAGCTGTGCAAGCTCAGGGTCAGATCTTGTGTTTAAAATAAATTTATTATTATTTTTTGAGATGGAGTCTCACTCTGTCGCCGAGGCTGGAGTGCAGTGGCGCAATCTCGGCTCACTGCAAGCTCCGCCTCCCGGGTTCACGCCATTCTCCGGCCTCAGCCTCCCGAGTAGGTGGGACTACAGGTGCTCGCCACCACGCCCGGCTAATTTTTTGTATTTTTAGTAGAGACGGGGTTTCACCGTGTTAGCCAGGATGGTCTCGATCTCCTGACCTCGTGATCCGCCCGTCTCGGCCTCCCAAAGTGCTGGGATTACAGGCGTGAGCCACCACGCCCGGCCTACTTTTTATGTTTTAAATATCAATTATCTTATGACTGAGCTCTTTGGCCTTCTGTTAAATTTTGCATTCTCATCCCAGGTAGGCCCTAGAACAGCAAGGGGAAAAGAAAACAGGCTCAGACAGCCCTGAAGTCTAATGCCAGCCCTGCTGTGTGGCATTCAGAAAGTGACTCCACCTAAGTTTGTTTCCTAATTCAACCAGCATTATATTTCCTCGGTGCAAGGGCCTGGGCTGTAAAAGTGAAGAAAGGTGATTTCATTTATGGTGGCTCACACCTGTAAATCCCAGCACTTTGGGAGGCCAAGCTAGGAGGATTGCTTGAGCCAAGGAGTTCAAGACCAGCCTTGGCAACAAAGCAAGACACCCGTCTCTACAAAAATTAGCCGGGCATGGTAGTGTATGCCTGTAATTCCAGCTACTCCGGAGGCTGAGGTAGGAGGATTGCTTGAACCCGGGAGGTGGAGGTTGCAGTGAACCGAGATTCTGCCACTGCACTCCAGCCTGGGCGACAGAGCGAGACTTTGTCTCAAAAAAAAAAGCAATTAGCTAGGCGTGGTAGCATGCGCCTGTGGTCCCAGCTACTCTGGAGGCTGAGGCTGGCAGGATTGGTTCAGCTCCGGAGGTAGAGGCTGCAGTAAGCAATGACTGTGTGGTCCAGCCTGAGTCTCAGAAAAAAAGGAAAAAAGGAAAAAAAAGAAAGCAAACAACTCCCTTGACTTTGCATTCTAGGATGTGATACACAATAAACAGATAAATATGTAAGATAGGCTCCTTAGAGTCCTGAGAGCAACATAAGAGAGTGGGGTAGGAGAATGAGAGGATGCTGTAGCCAGTGTTACCTGAGGGGGGGTCCCACAGAATGAGCCGGAGTGGTGAGAGACGAAGCAAGCCTCATAAATCCAGGTGGAGGGGCTGGGCGTGATGGCTCATGCCTGTAATCCCAGCACTTTGGGAGGCCAAGTTCAGGAGTTCGAGAACAGTCTGGCCAACATGGCGAAATCCCGTCTCTACTAAAAATACCAAAATAGCTGGGTGTGGTGGCACATGCCTGTAGTCCCAGCCACTGGGGAGACTGAGGTGGGAGAATCACTTGAACCTGGGAGGCAGAGGTTGCATTGAGCCAAGATCACACCACTGTACTCCAGCCTGGGCAACACAGTGAGACTCCGTCTCAAAAAAAAAAACAAACAAGAAGGTGGAGAGAACTGCCTTCAAAGCTGGGAAGAGGAACTACTGCTAAAGCCAGGAGAGATAAGGTTGTAGAGGTAATAATAGCCACATAATTCCCAGCAAACCCAGCAAAGTGGGACAGTCCCCGCTCTTGACAGGTGTGCAATGGAGGCCCAGAGAGAGGAAGTAGGTGCCGCCTCTGCCAGAGGCGTGTGAACCAGAGCAACTCCATCTTGAACAGGAACTGGGTAAAATGAGGCTGAGACCTGCTAGGCTTCATTCCTAAAAGGTTAAGACATTCTTAGTCACAGGATAAGAATAAGACAGGAGGTCAGCACAAAATACAGTTCATAAAGACCTTGCTGGCTGGGTGCAGTGGCTCATGCCTATAATCCGAACCCTTTGGGAGGCGGAAGCAGGCGGAACACTTCAGGTCAGGAGTTCCAGACCAGTATGGAAAATATGGTGAAACCCAATTTCTAATAAAAATAGGAAAATTAGATGGGCGTGGTGGTGGGCGCCTGTCATCTCAACTACTTGGAGGCTGAGGCAGGAGAATCGCTCGAACCCGGGAGGCAGAGTTTGCAGTGAGCCAAGATCACCCCACTGCACTCCAGCCTGCGTGACAGAGTGAGACTCCATCTCAAATAAATAAATAAATAAATAAAAATAAAGAACTCGCCGGGCATGGTGGCTCACGCCTGTAATCCCATCACTTTGGGAGGCTGAGGTGGGCAGATCACGAGGTCAGGATTTTGAGACCAGCCTGGCCAACATGGTGAAACACCATCTGTACTAAAAATGCAAAAATTAGCCGGGCATGGTGGCGTGCGCCTGTAATCCCAGCTACTTGGGAGGCTGAGGCAGAAGAATTACTTGAACCCGGGAGGTGGAGAGTGCAGTGTGCCAGGATCACGCCACTGCACTCCAGCCTGGGCGACATTGCGAGACTCCGTTTCAAAAAAGATAAAAATTTAAAAAATAATTTAAAAAAATACATAAATAAAGACCTTGCTGATAAAACAGGTTGTAGTAAAGAAGCCGGCTCAAAGCCACCAAAACCAAGATGGCCATGAGAGTAACCTCTGGTCCTCACTGCTGCACTCCCACCACCACCATTACAGTTTACAAATGCCATGGCAATGCCAGGAAGTTACTTTATATGGACTAAAAACGAGAGGCATGGAATAATCCACCCCTTGTTTAGCATATCATCAAGAAATAAGGCTGAGCGTGGTGGCTCACGCCTGTAATCCCAGCACTTTGGGAGGCCGAAGCTGGCAGATCGCTTGAGGTCAGAAGTTCAAGAACAGCCTGGTCAGCACGGGCGAAACTCCGTCTGTACTTAAAATACAAAAATTAGCCAGGCATGGTGGCGCACGCCTGTGATCCCAGCTACTCAGGAGGCTGAGGCAAAAGAATCGCTTGATCCCGGGTGGCAGAGGTTGCAGTGAGCCAAGATCGCACCACTGCACTCCAGCCTGGGCAACACAGAGACTCCATCTCAAAAAAAAGAAAAAGAAATACAGCCCTCAAGGCTGCTCTATGGAGTAGCCATTCTTTTATTCCTTACAAATTTGCTTCCACTTTACGGACTCACCTGGAATTCTTTTTTCTTTTTTTCTTTTTTTTTTTGAGACGGAGTCTCTCTCTGTCAACTAGGCTGGAGTTCAGTGGCACAATCTCGACTGACTGCAACCTCCGCCTCCCAGGCTCAAGCGATTCTTCTGCCTCAGCCTCCCAAGTAGCTGGGACTACAGGCGAGCGCCACCACGCCTGGCTAATTTTTGTATTTTTAGTAGAGATGGGGTTTCACCATATTGGCCAAGCTGGTCTCTAACTCCTGACCTCGTGATCTGCCTGCCTCGGCCTCCCAAAGTGCTGGGATTACAGGCGTGAGCCACCGCGCCAGGCCCCGAATTCTTTCTTGCATGATATCCAGGAACCCTCTCTTGGACTCTGGATCAGGACCCCTTTCCTGTAACATCTCCACCCCAAGATCACGAAGCTGGAGGAACCAGAGCCCATCTCTTTTCATGGGACTTTCCAGTGCCCTGGGTGTGACCCTGGATGGGAGAAGAGGAGAAGCAGCAGCTCCAGTCTGCCCGGAATTGCCAGCTGAGTCCCAGCCCTGACAGTACCCCCAAGAATTAATGAAAATTCCAGGCAGGCAGTGCCCAAGAATGAATCCCAGCTGGCAAGACAAGTCACATCAGGGTCCCAGGACCAGCCATGGGGTCTTCATTGAGGGGAAGGAAACTAGAAGCCCTATTTCCACCTCCTACCCATTTCTCCAATTCCCAGAAGTAGCTGGACCAAGCCTGGAGACCATGTCGTCCATCAAAAATATTCAGCTGGGCGCGGTGGCTCACACCTGTAATCCCAGCAATTTGGGAGGCCTAGACTGGCGGATCACCTGAGGCCAACAGTTTGAGACCAGCCTGGCCAACCTGGTGAAACCCCGTCTCTACTAAAAATACAAAAGTTAGCTGGTCATGGTGGTGTGCGCCCATACTCTCACCTACTTGGGAGGCTGAGGCAGAAGAATGGCTTGAACCTGGAAGGTGGATGTTGCAGTGAGTCGAGATTGCGCCACTGCACTTCAGCCTGGGCGACAGAGAGAGACTCTGTCTCAAAAAAAGTTCATTGTAAGACTTTGTGGCTGGAAATGCAAGGTGGAGGCTGAAATGTTCTATATTTTTATCTGGTAGAGGTTGTACAGCATATAGTCGACCCTCCCTGTATCCACAGGTTACACATTGGAAGATTCAACTAACTGCAAATCAAACATTAAAATAGGCCGTGCTCTGGTACTGGTATAAAAATAGGCACATAGGCCGGGCGTGGTGGCTGAAGCCTGTAATCCCAGAACTTTGGGAGGCCAAGGCAGGTGGATCACCTGAGGTCAGGAGTTCAAGACCAGTCTGGCCAACATGGTGAAACCCCGTCTCTACTAAAAATACAAAAATTAGGTGGGCGCAGTGGCGGGCGCGTGTAATCTTAGCTATTTGGGAGGCTGAGGCAGGAGAATCGCTTGAACCCGGGAGGCGGAGGTTGCAGTCAGCCCAGATCGCGCCATTGTACTCCACCCTGGGCGACAGAGTAAGACCCTGCCTTAAAAAAAAAAAAAAAAAGCACATAGACCATAAACCCAAATACTTAACAGCCAACTGATCTTCAACAAAGCAAACAAAAACATAAAAGGGGAGAAAGGACACCCTTTTCAACAGTAACGCCGGGATAACTGGCTAGCCACATGTAGGAGAATGAAACTGGATCCTCATCTTTCACCTTACACAAAAATCAACTCAAGATGGGTGAAGGACTTAAGTCTAAGACTGGAAACTATAAAAATTCTGGAAGATAACATTGGAAAAACCCTTCTAGACATTGGCTTAGGCAAGGATTTCATGACCAAGAGCCCAAAGGCAAATGCAATAAAAACAAAGATAAATTCCTGGGACTTAATTAGACTAAAGAGCTAAGTAACAGTCAGTAGAGTAAACAGACAACCCACAGAGTGGGAAAAAATCTTCACAATGTAAACATCTGACAAAGGACTAATACCCAGAATTTAAAATGAACTTCAACAAATCAACAAGAAGAAAACAAATAATCCCATCAAAAAGTAGGCTTAGGACATGAATAGACAAGTCTCAAAAGAAGGTATACGAATGACCAGCAAACGAATGAGAAAATGCTCAACGTCACTAATGATCAGGGAGATACAAATCAAAACCACATTGTGATACCACCTTAAACTCCTGCAAGAATGGCCATAATCAAAAAATCAAAAAAACAGTAGATGTTGGCATGGATGCAGTGATCAGGGAACCCTCCTACACAGCTGGTGGGAATGTAAACTAGTACAACCACTATGGAAAACAGTGTGGGGAGTCCTCAAGGAACTAAAAGTAGAACTACCATTTGATCCAGCAATCCCACTACTGGGTATCTATCCAAAGGAAAAGAAGTCATTCTACAAAAAAGATACTTGCACATACATGTTTATAGCAGCAAAATTTGTCATTGCAAAAACATGGACCCAATCCAAATGTCCATCAATCAGTGAGTGGATAAAGAAACTGTGGATATATATTCGATGGAATACTACTCAGCCATAAAAAGGAATGAATTAATGGCATTCACAGCAACCTGGATGAACTTGGAGACTATTATTCTAAGTAAAGTAACTCAGGAATGGAAAACCAAACATTGTGTGTTCTCACTTATAAGTGGGGAGCTAAGCTAGGAGGATGCAAAGGCATAAGAATGACACAGTAGGCTTTGGGGATACAGTGGGGGAAGGGTGGGAAGGGGTGAGGGATAAAAGATTACAAATAGGGCGCAGTGTACACTGCTCGGGTGATGGGTGCACCAAAATGTCACAAATCACCACTAAAAACATGCTCATGTAACCAGACACCACCTGTTCCCCAATAACCTATGGAAGAAAAAAAAAGTTTTTTAAAAAAAGAGGCCAGGCGTGGTGGCTCACGCCTGTAATTCCAGCACTTTGGGAGGCCGAGATGGGCGGATTTTTTTTTTTTAAGAGACAAGGTCAGGAGATCGAGACCATCCTGGCTAACACGGTGAAACCCCGTCTCTACTAAAAATACAAAAAATTAGCCGGGCATGGTGGCGGGCGCCTGTAGTCCCAGCTACTCGGGAGGCTGAGGCAGGAGAATGGCGTGAACCCAGGAGGCAGAGCTTGCAGTGAGCCAAGTTCCTGCCGCTGCACTCCAGCCTGGGTGACAGAGCGAGACTCCGTCTCAAAAAAAAAAAGAAAAACTCAAACAGTCCATGCTTGGTGGCTCATGCCTGTAATCCCAGCACTTTGGGAGACCAAGGTGGGAGGATTACTTGAACCCAAAAGTTCAAGACCAGCCTGGGCAACATAGCAAAACTCCATCTCTACAAAGCAAAAAAAAGTAATGGAAAAAGCTTCAAATAAATAATAACAGGCCAGGCATGCTGGCTTACGCCTGTAATTCCAGCACTTTGGGAGGCACAGGTGGGAGGACCACCTAGGTTGGGAGTTCAAGACCAGCTGGCCAACACGGCAAAACCCTGTCTCTACTAAAAATACAAAAATTATCTGGGCGTGGTAGCTTATGCCTATAATCACTTTGAGAGGCTGAGGCGGGTGGATCACCAGAGGTCAGGGGTTCGAGACCAGCCTGGGCAACATGGTGAAACACCGTCTCTACAAAAATTAGCCAGGTGTGGTGGCACACCCCTATAATCCCAGCTACTTGAGGGGCTGAGGCAGGAGAATAGCTTGAACCCAGGAGGCAGAGGCTGCAGTGAGCTGAGATCATACCACTGGACTACAGCCTGGGCAACTGGGCAACAGAGTGAGACTCTGTCTCAAAAAAAAAAAACAAAACCCGCCAGGCGAGGTGACTTAACGCCTGTAATCCCAGCACTGTGGGAAGCCAAGGTGAGTGGATCACTTGAGGTCAGGAGTTCGAGACCAGCCTGACCAACATGGTGAAACCCCGTCTCTACTAACATTACAAAAATCACCTGGGCATGGTGGTGTGCGCCTGTAATCCCAGCTACTCAGGAGGCTGAGGCATGAGAATGGCTTGAACCTGGGAGTCAGAGGTTGCAGTGAGCGAGACCATGCCATTGCACTCCAGCCTGGTCAACAGAGTGGGACTCTGTCTCAAAAAAAAATTAAAAAAAGAAGGAAAAAGATCAATAATCCAAAAGTATACTAGGCAAGGGAGGTTACCAGAGAGTAAAGAGGAAACTAATGGTCCTTAAACACATGGGACTTTGCTCTGCCTCGCTTGTGGTCAGGAAAATGCAAATTTTCTGTACTCTGAGATACTATTTTTCACATGTCATGTTGGCAAGAAACTGAAGTTCGATAACACGCTCTGTTGGTAAGGCTGTAAGGCAGCAGAACTCTTACCCATTGCTAGAGAGAGTGTGAGTCGCTCTAACACCTGAGGGGGAATATTTGTCAATATGTGTAAAAATTACAAATGCACACAGTCTTTGAGCCAGAAATCCCGCTTCGGAAAATTTATCCACAGAGACACTTGCATATGTGTAAAATGACGTTCTGTATGGCGATGTCAGCCTAAGAACAAACGAGTGGAAAAACTGTCCATCTCTGAGAGTGAAATTAACTATAAAGCACTCACACAGCAGCATGCTATGCGGCTGTGAAAAAATAAAAATAAAAAATAACAAGGATGCAGCCAGGCACAGTGGCTCATGCCTGTAATCCCAGCACTCTGGGAGGCCAAGGTGGGCCTATCACTTGAGGTCAGGAGTTCAAGACCAGCCTGGCCAACATGGTGAAACCCCATCTCTACTAAAAAATAAAAACATTAGCTGTGCGTGGTGGCATGCACCTGTAGTCCCGGCTACTTGGGAGGCTGAGGCATGAGAATTCCTTTTTTTTTTTTTTTTTTTGAGACGGAGTCTCGCTCTGTCACCCAGGCTGGAGTGCAGTGGCACGATCTCGGCTCACGGCAAGCTCCACCTCCCAGGTTCACACCATTCTCCTGCCTCAGCCTCCCAAGTAGCTGGGACTACAGGCGCCCGCCACCACGCCCGGCTAATTTTTTGTATTTTTAGTAGAGATGGGGTTTCACCGTGTTAGCCAGGATGGTCTCGATCTCCTGACCTCGTAATCTGCCCGCCTTGGCCTCCCAAAGTGCTGGGGTTACAGGCGTGAGCCACTGAGCCCGGCTGAGAATTCCTTGAACCTGGGAGACAGAGGTTGCAATGAGCCGAGATGGCGCCACTGCACTCCAGCCTGGGCAAGAGCGAGACTCCGTCTCAATAAAAAATAAAATAAAATAAAATAAAATAAAGTTTTGTTAAGAGGAGATCTCCAACACTTGTTAAGTCATGTGGAGAAGCAACATTCAGAAGAATGTGTAGAACATGCTACCTTTTAATGAAATTCTAGGCCAAGCATGCTGGCTCATGCCTATAATCCCAGCACTTTGGGAGGCCGAGGTGGGAGGATCACTTGAGCCCAGAAGTTCGAGACCAGCCTGGGCAACATAGTAAGACCTCGTCTCTAGTGAGACCCAACAGGATCTTGCTCTGTCACCCAGGCTGGAGTGCAGTGGCACAATCATAGCTCACTGTAGCCGCCAACTCCTGGGCTCAAGTGATCCTCCCACCTCAGCCTCCCAAGTAGATGGGACTACAAGCACACGCCACCACCCTGGGCCAACTTTTAAAAATTCTTTTGGAGAAATGAAGTCTCAGCCAGGGGTGGTGGCTCATGCCTGTAATCCCAGCACTTTGGGAGGCTGAAGTGGGTGGATAGCAAGGTCAGGAGTTCGAGACCAGCCTGGCCAACATGGTGAAACCCCATCTCTACTAAAAATACAAAAATTCGCTGGGCCTAGTGATGCCCACCTGTAATCCCAGCTACTTGGGAGGCTGGGGCAGGAGAATCTCTTGAACCTGAGAGGCGAGGGTTGCAGTGAGCCGAGATCATACCAGTGCACTCCAGTCTAGGTGACAGAGCAAGACTCCATCTTGGAAAAAAATTTTTAAAAGGCCGGGCGTGGTGGCTCAGGCCTGTAATCCTAGCACTCTGGGAGGCCGAGGTGAGTGGATAGCCTGAGGTCAGGAGTTCAAGACCAGCCTGGCCAACATGGCGAAATGCCATCTCCACTAAAAATACAAAAATTAGGCCAGGCACGGTGGCTCACGCCTGTAATCCCAGCACTTTGGGAGGCCGAGGCGGGTGGATAACTAGGTCAGGAGATCGAGACCATCCCAGCCAACATGGTGAAACCCCGTCTCTACTAAAATACAAAAAATTAGCCGGACGTGGTGGCGTGTGCCTGTAATCCCAGCTACTCCGGAGGCTGAGGCAGGGGAATCCCTTGAACCCGGGAGGCAGAGGTTGCAGTGAGCTGAGGTCGCACCACTGCATTCCAGCCTGGTGACAGAGCGAGACTCTGTCTCAAAAAAAAAAAAAAAAAAAAAAATTACCTGAGTGTAGTGGCAGGTGCCTGTAATTCCAGCTACGCAGGAGGCTGAGGAAGGAGACCTCACTTTAACCCAGGAGGTGGAGGTTGCAGTGAGCCGAGATGGCGCCACTGCACTCCAGCCTCTGCAATGGGAGGGAGACTCCACCTCAAGAAAAAAAAAAAAAATTCATAGGGGTAGAAAGTAGTATGGTGGTTGCCAGGGGTAGGAGGAAGGATGGAGAGATAGTGTTTAATGGAGACAGAGTTTTGGTTGGGGAAGACAAAAATGTTCTGGAGATGGATGATTGCACAATAATGTAAGTGTGGGTAATGCCACTGAATCATACACTTAAAAATAGTTAAAACAGCCGGACGTGGTGGCTCACGCCTGTAATCCCAACACTTTGGGAGCCCGAGGTGGGGAGATCCCCTGAGGTCAGGATTCAAGATCAGCCTGGCCAACATGGTGAAACCCCGTCTTCTACTAAAAATACGAAACACATTAGCTGGATGTAGTGGTGCACGCCTGTAATTCCAGCTACTCGGGAGGCTGAGACTGGAGAATCTCTCGAACCCGGGAAGCGGAGATTGCAGTGAGTCAAGACTGCGCCATTGCACTCCAACCTGGGCAACAAGAGCAAAACTCCATGCCGAAAGAAAAAAAAATGTTAAAACGGTAGATTTTACATGTATTTTGCCACATTAACAAACAATGTTTAGGCCAGGTGCAGCAGCTCACGCCTGGTCAAAATATTGAGGCCCTGTCTCTAAAAAAAAAATTAAAAAAAAAACAAGAAAAAGAAAAATATTGGCCAAGGATAGTAGTGAGCTGAGGTGGGAAGATGGCTTGATCCCAGGAGTTGGAGACTGCAGTGAGCTATGATTGTGCCACTGCACTCCAGTCTGAGTGACAGAGCCAGAGCCAGACAAAGCCAAAGAGGGAAAAAAATGTTTTTAACATACTGGCTGAGCACGATGGCTCACACCTATAATCCCAGCACTTTGGGAGGCTGAGGCAGGCAGATTGCTTGAGCTCAGTAGTTTAAGACCAGCCTGGGCAACATGGTGAAACCCTGTCTCTGCAAAAAAAAAAATACAAAATTTAGCTGGGCGTGGTGACTTGTGCCTGTGGTCTCGGCTACTCTGGGAGGCTGAGGCAGGAGGATCACTTGAGCCCAGGAGGTCAAGGCTACAGTGAGCTGGGATGGTGCTACTGCACTTCAGCCTGGCAATAGAGTAAGACCCTGTCTCAAAAAATAAATAAATAAATAATAAATAAATAAATAAATAAATAAAGCCCAGGAGTTTGAGACCTGCCTGGGGCACATACTGAGACCCTGTCTCTACAAAAAAATTTAAAAATGAGCTGAGAGTGATATGCATCTGTGGTCCCAGCTACTCAGGCAGCTAAGGTGGGAGGATAACTTGAGCGCGGGAGATCGAGGCTGCAGTGAGCTGTGATATTACTGCTGCTCTCTAGCCTGGGCAATGGAGTGAGACCCTGTCTCATAAAGAAAGAAAAATCTGTATTCATGTTTGTTTTTATGTGTACAAAGTAATTCTGGAAAGATACTCAGGAAATTAAGAGCTGTGGTTATTCATGGGGGAAAGGGGAGGAACTGAAACTTGGAAGGCAGATGCTGCTTCATAAACCTTATATGCTTTGCTTTTTGAAGCATGTAAATGTATTAACTATTCAAAGATAAATTAAATAGTTTGGAGAAGCCAAGGGCAGTGATACAGACCTCTAATCCCAGCTATTTGGGAGGCTGAGGTGGGAAGATCACTTTAGGAAAGAGAACTAAGACCAGCCTGGCAACACAGCGAGACTCCAGTCTCTTAAAAAAAAAAAAAAAAAATATATATATATATATATATATGTATATATGTGTATATACATATATATATGTATATATATGTGTATATACGTATATATATATGTGTATATATGTATATATATGTGTGTATATATATGTATATATATGTATATATATGTATATATGTGTATATATATATATTTATATTTATTGCTGGGCACAGTGGCTCATGTCTGTAATCCCAGCACTTTGGGAGGCCAAAGCGGGCAGATCACTTGAGGCCAAGAGTTTGAGACCACCCGGGCCAACATGGTGAAACGCCATCTCTAATAAAAATACAAAAGATAGCCGGGAGTAGTGGCGGGTGCCTGTAATTTCAGCTACTCAGGAGGCTGAGACAGGAGAATCACTTGAACCTAGGAGGTGGAGGTTGCAGTGCACTGAGATGGTGCCACTGCACTCCAGCCTGGATGACAGAGCGAGACTCCATCTCAATATATATAATATATATTTATATATAATATATTAATATATTGTCTACATACATATATGTAGACATATTAATTTATATTAAGTTAATATATTATATTAATTATATTATACTAATTAAATTATATTAATATAAGATGTATTAATTAATTTACATATATTTCTGTATACAATATATTAATATACTATAAAAATATGTTACATTATGTCCTAGGCTATATTTATATGTGCTATGCTTATATAAATAATATAGCATAAAAATATGTTACATTATGCTATATATTTATATTTTATATAGCATATATGTAGCATATAATATATAATGTATATATTACATATTATATATTATATATTTTTCTTTACTTTTTTTAACATGTCCCCAGAGATAGTCAGGAAATATAAATCTATATTATACATTATATAACATTTATATTACATATTATATATTATATATCATAATACATTATAATATATTAATAATTATAATAGAATATATTAATATACTATAACATATTATATAAATAAAATATTTATATAATATATAAATATGTTATGTAATATGTTATATATAAATGCTATATGATATATTATATAACATATAATATAAAATTATATATCATATAATAGATTATATATGATATAATATACATTATATATCATACATGATATATAATAATTATAGTTAATATATAATGTATATTTTTATAATAATTACATATAATACATATATTTATATATTATATATTATATATTATATATACAGTCTGTGTCTTCAACTGTTTTGTTTTTTTAAAAGGACACTCATAATTGGATTTAGGGCCCACCCAGATAATCCAGGATGAGCTTATCTTAATATGATATAATATTATATATTATATTATATATTATATATTGTATTATAATATAATAAATATATAAATATTTATATATAACATATAATATATAAATAGGTTATATAATATATTATATATAAATATACTATGACATATATCATATATAAATATTTACTTAGAATATATTTCTATATTATAATATACTATATAATTATAATTATAATATATTTATATATAAATATGTAAATGTATTTCTATATAATATATAAATATATTATATAATAGAATATAGTATAATATATAACATCTATAATATATAAGTATACTTATATAATATATTTATTATATGGTATATAAATATATTTATATGTTATAGATGTTATATTATGTATATTATAGCTATATTATAATTTATAAATGTATATTATAATAATTTTATGAACTTATAAATATATATTTTATGTGTATAAAGTTTGGAAATCAGGGCTTTATTTAGAATTGGTAAAATTGGCTTGCATTTTTATAGTGAACAAAATCATCATGACACCCATATTCTTCGCAGGTGACATTTCCTGTTCTGACTATACTCATTTCACTGTAGCTGCTGCAACCAATGTCCACAAACCAGGTGGCTTACACCAATGAACATTTATTCCCTTCCAGTTCTGGTTGTCAGGAGTCTGAAATGCAGGCGTCGCACGGCCGCACCCGCTCTCAGGCCTCTAGGGGAGGGTCCCTCCTTGCCTCTTCCAGCTTCTGGAGGCTCCAGGCCTTCCTTGGCTTCCTCAATGGCATTAAGCCAATTTCTGCCTCTGTCTTCATATGAACTTTCCTCTTTCGTCTGTGTCTTCAACTCTTTTGTTTTTTGAAAGGACACTCATAATTGGATTTAGGGCCCACACTGATAATCCAGGATGAGCTCATCTTAAGGTTATTTTTTATTTTTTTAATGGAGTCTCACTCTGTTGCTAGGCTGGAGTGCAGTGGCATGCGATCTGGGTTCAATGCAACCTCTGACTCCCAGGTTCAAGTGATTCTCCTGGATCAGCCTCCTGAGTAGCTCAAATTACAGGCGCCCGCCACCACACCCAGCTAATTTTTGTATTTTCAGTAAAGACGGGGTTTCACCATGTTGGCCAGTCTGGTCTCGAACTCTTGACCTCAGGTGATCTGCCTACCTCAGCTTCCTGAAGTCCTGGGATTACAGGCATGAGCCACCCCGCCAGGCCATCTTAAGGTTCTTCATTACATTTGCAGAGGCTCTTTTTCTTTTTCTTTCTTTCTTTTTTTTTTTTTTTTGAGACAGGGTCTCACTCTGTTGCCGAGGCTGGAGTGCATCCCAGCCCACTACAGTCTCAAATTCCTGGGCTCAAGCGATCCTCCCACCTCAGTCTCCTGAGTAGCTGGGACTACAGGAATATACCACCATACCCAGCTAATTTTTGTATTTGTAGAGACGGGAGTGTCACTATATTGTCCAAGCTGGTCTTGAACTCCTGGCCTCTAGCAATCCTCCTGCCTTGGTCTTCCAAGTAGCTGAGACCACATGGATGCATGCCTGGCTAATATTTTCTATTTTTTAAAGGCCAGATCTTGACATTTTGCCAGGCTGGTCTTAAACTCTTACGCTCAAGTGTTCCTCCGGCCTCAGCCTCCTAAGTAGCTGGGAATACGGGCGCACATCACCTCACCTGGCTAATGTTGTGTTTGTTTTGTTTTGTTTTGTTTTAAGATGGGATCTCTGTCACCCAGGCTGGGTGACACAATCATGGCTTACTGCAGCCATGACCTTCTGGGCTCAAGCAATCCTCCTGCCTCAGCCTCCTGAGTAGCTGGGATTACTGGCACCTGCCACCATGCCTGACTAATTTTTTGTACTTTTAGTAGAGACAGGGTTTCACCGTGTTGGCCAGGCTGGTCTCAAACTCCTGGCCCCAGGTGATCCGCCCTCCTTGGCCTCCCAGTGTGCTGGGATTACAGGTGTGAGCCACTGCACTTGGTTTCAAATACCTTTTTCTAGTAAGATCACATTTATAGATCCCAGGGTTTAGGATGTGGACATAGATTTCTGCAGATCACCATTTACACGCTACACCGACAAGAGCTGTACAGAATGCTTAGGACTCTATAGAATTTCACCAAAGTCCCCAAGAGGCTCATGAAGCAGGTATACTTATCATCTCCATCTTCACAATGAACTCAGAGAGGTATAGGGTCTTGCCGAAGGACACACAGGAACAGAGATTTGAACCTAGCTATGTTGGGCCCAAAACTCTGATTCTATGTGAGACACAAAAGACGCTTCTGGGCTGGGCGCAGTGACTCACGCCAGCACTTTGGGAGGCTAAGGTGGGCAGATCACTTGAGGTCAAGAGTTTGAGGCTAGCCTGGCCAACATGGCAAAACCCCGTCTCTACTAAAAATACAAAAATTAACCAGACATGGTGGCGCACACCTGCAGTCCTAGCTACTTGGGAGGCTGAGGCACATGAATAGCTTGAACCCTGGAGACAGAGGCTGCACTGAGCCGAGATCACTCCATTGCACTCCAGTCTGAGCGACAGAGTGAGACTCTGTGTCAAAAAAAAAAAGAAAAGAAAAGAAAAAAGAGGCTTCTGGTTTGAGGCCCATCAGTTAAGTCAGGCAGGCAGGCAGCAGATATTTCCTGAATGCTTGTTCTTCCCCAGTCCTCAGGCCAGGCACCGGGGGCTCAGGAGAAAAGGGCAGGAGGGTACCTCCCTACAGGAGGTTCCTGGAGAAGAGGCAGAGGGGAAGAGAGAATTATTCATCAGCCCTTTAGAAGCAGAACAATCAGAGGTGACTTCTGCCTCCGGAACGTTGCCCTTGGCCCGTGACAATCACAGCAGGCAACTGGGGCCAAGAGTTTGTGACAGAGAAAAGGACAAAGAGATGAAGTTTTAATCCAAAGGGAATGCGTCCAGTAGAAATAACATTTAAACAGCACTTACTTCATGCCAGAGATTGTTGTAAAAAGTTGACTCACTCATTAAATCTTTCCCATTTTGCAATTGAGGAAACCAAGGCACAGAGAGGTTAAGTGACTTGGCCAAAGTCACACAGCAGGAAAGAGGCAGAGGTGGAATTTGAAGCCAAGCTTGTCCCCCTTACCAGAGCCCTTGTTTTTGCTGTGTTTTAAAGTCGAGGTGAAATTGACATTAACATAGCTGTGCCTGGTGGCTCATGCCTGTAGTCCCAGCAGTTTGGGAGGCCAAAGGGGGAGGATCACTTGAGCTCAGGAGTTCCAAATCAGCCTGGGCAACATAGTCAGGCTTCATCTCTTTAAAAAAGAAAAGACTGGGCACAGTGGTTTACATTTGTAATCCCAGCACTTTGGGAGGCTGAGGCGGGCAGATCACTTGAGGTCAGGAGTTCAAGACCAGCCTGGCCAACATGGTGAAACCCCATCTGTACTAAAAATACAAAAATTAGCCAGGCATGGTAGCAGATGCCTGTAATCCCAGCTACTCAGGAAGCTGAGGTGGGAGCATCACTTGAATCCGGGAGGCAGAGGTTGTGGTGACCTGAGATAGAATGTATCACTGCACTCCAGCCTGGGTGACAGAGTGAGAGGCCATCTTGAAAAAAAAAAAAAAAAAGAAAAGAAAAGAAATTGACATAACATAGAATTAACCATGTTAAATTGCACAATTCAATAGCATTTACTACATTCACAGTGTTGTGCAACCACTATCTCTAGTGCCAAAACATTTTCATCACTCTTAAGAAGATCCATACCCAGTAAGCAGTGGCTCCCCGTGCCCCATTTCCCCAGCCCCTGGCAACCAGTAATGTACTGTCTGTCTCTGGATTTGCCTGGTCTGGGCATTTCATATAAGTAGAGTCACACACTATGTAGCCTTTTGTGTCTGGCTTCTCTCACTCAGCATTATCTTTCCGAGGTTCTTCCACATCATGGCATGGAGCAGTGCTTCCTCCTTTTATTTTATTTTATTTTATTTATTTATTTATTTATTTATTTATTTATTTTTGAGGCAGAGTCTTGTTTTTCTTCCAGGCTGAAGTTCAGTGGTGCAATCTCGGGTCATTGCAACACCTGCCTCCTGAGTTCAAGTGATTCTTGTGCCTCAGCCTCCAGAGTAGCTGGGACTACAGGCATGCGCCACCAAGCCTGGCTAATTTGTGTATTTTTTGGTAGAGATGGGGTTTCACTGTGTTGGCCAGACTGGTCTTGAACTCCTGGCCTCAAGTGATCCACCTGCCTCTGCCTCCCAAAGTGCTGGGATTACAGGTGTGAGCCACAGTGCCCGGCCTCCTTCCTTTTTATGTCTCAATAATGTTTCACTGTATGGATGGAACATGTTGTGTTTTTTCGTCTGTGGGTGGACATTTGGGTTGCTTCCACCTTTTGGCTCTTGTGAATAATGCTGCTATGAACATTGTATGGATATAGTATTAAAATTGTTTTTGTTTTATTTTATTAATTTTTGGAAACAAGAGTCTCTGTCACCCAGGCTGGAGTATAGTGGCACAATATCAGTTCACTGCAACCTCCGCCTCCCAGGTTCAAGCAATTCTGCCTCAGCTTCCAGAATAGCTGGGACTACAGTCATGTGCTACCACGCCTGGCTAATTTTTGTATTTTTGTTAGAGACTGGGTTTTACACCACGGTGGACAGGCTGGTCTCAAACTCCTGAACTCAAGTGATCTGCCCGCCTTGGCCTCCCAAAGTGCTGGGATTACAGATGTGAGCCACCGTGCCTGGCCTGGTTAGTTTTATTTTATATGGATCTTATCTCTCTTTTTTTTTTTTTTTTGAGATAGAGTTTCGCTCTTGTTGCCCAGGCTGGAGTGCAATGGCATGATCTCCGCTCACTGCATCCTCCGACTCCCAGGTTCAAGAGATTCTCCTGCCTCAGCCTCCCGAGTAGCTGGGATTACAGGCATCTGCTACCATGCCCAGCAAATTTTTGTATTTTTAGTAGAGACGGAGTTTCACCGTGTTGGCCAGGCTGGTCTCAAACTCTTGACCTCAAGTGATCTGTCCTCCTCAGCCTCCCAAAATGCTGGGATTACAGGCGTTAGCCACCATGACCGGCCTCAATTTTTTTTTTTTTTTTTTTTTTAGACAAGGTTTTGCTCCGTTGTACAGGCTGGAGTGCATTGATGCAATCTCAGCTCATGGCAGCCGTGAATGCTTAGGCAAAAGTGATCTTCCCACCTCAGCCTCCTGAGTAGCTGGCATCACAGACGTGTGCCACCACACCCGGCTAATTTTTACATTATTTGTAGAGGTGGGGTTTCACCATGTTGCCCAGGCTGGTCTGGAACTCTTGGGCTCAAGCAATCCTCCTGCCTTGGCCGCCCAAAGTTCTGGAATTACAGGCATGAGCCACTATTCCCAGTCTCTCAATATATATATTTTTATTTTATTATGATGATGATGATTATTTTTTGAGACAAAGTCTCACTCTGTCGCCCACGCTGGTGCACAGTGGCTCAATCTCGGCTCACTGCAGACTCTGCCTCCTGGGTTCAAGTGAGTCTCCTGCCTCAGACTCCTGAGTAACTGGGATTACAGGCATGTGCCACCATGCCCAGCTAATTTCTGTACTATTAGTAGAGATGGGGTTTGACCATGTTGGCCAGGCTGGTCTCGAACTCCTGACCTCAAGTGATTTGCCCGCCTCAGCTGCCCAAAGTTCTAGGATTACAGGCATGAGCCACTGTGCCTGGCCACTGCCACTAATTTTACATTATGGTGAGTTGTATGATTATTTCAATATACAATTACAGTATAATAATCATAGAAATAAAGTGCACAATAAATGTGATGCGCTTGGCCAGGCGCGGTGGCTCATGCCTGTAGTCCCAGCACTTTGGGAGGCCAAGGTGGGCGGACCACGAGGTCAAGAGATCGAGACCAACCTGGCCAACATGGTGAAACCTCGTCTCTACTAAAAATACAAAAATTAGCCGGGCGTGGTGGCATGTGCCTGTAGTCCCAGCTACTCGGGAGGCTGAGGCAGGAGAATCACTTGAACCTGGGAGACAGAAGTTGCAGTGAGCCGAGATTGCACCATTGCACTCCAGCCTGGTGACAGAGCAAGACTCCGTCTCAAAAAAAAAAAAAAAAAAAAAAAAAAAAAAACAGTGATACGCTTGAATCATCCTGAAACCATCCCCTTGACACTCTATCCATGGAAAAATTGTCTTCCACGAAACCGGTTTCTGGTGTCAAAAACACTGGGATCTGCTGCCTCAGGACACCCTTCTGTGCCTCCGTTTCCTCATTTGTAATGTGGGAATTATCTTAGTCCTGAATTCATAACCCCATGCTCTTAAAAGTGTGGTTTCCACCGGGCGCGGTGGCTCACGCCTGTAATTCCAGCACTTTGGGAGGTCGAGGCGGGTGGATCATGAGGTCAGGAGATCGAGACCATCCTGGCTAACACAGTGAAACCCCGTCTCTACTAAAAATACAAAAAATTAGCTGGGCGTGGTGGCGGGCGCCTGTAGTCCCAGCCACTCGGGAGGCTGAGGCAGGAGAATGGCCTGAACCCGGGAAGTGGGGAGCTTGCAGTGAGCCGAGATCATGCCACTGCACTCCAGCCTGGGCGACAGTGCGAGACTCCATCTCAAAAAAAAAAAAAAAAAAGAAAGTGTGGTTTCTGGGCTGGGCGTGGTGGTCCAGGCTGGAGTGCAATGACACAATCTTGGCTCACTGCAACCTCTGCCTCCTGGGTTCAAGCGATTCTCCTGCCTCAGCCTTCTGAGTAGCTGGGATTACAGGCACCTGCCACCATGCCCGGCTAATTTTTACATTTTTAGTAGAGACAGGGTTTCATCATGTTGGCCAGGCTGGTCTCAAACTCCTGACCTCAGGTGATCCACCTGCCTCGACCTCCCAAAGTGCTGAGATTACAGGTGTGAACCACTGTGTCCAGCCAATCCCAGCACTTCGAGAGTCTGAGGCATTTGGGTCCCTTGAGTCCAAGAGTTTGAGACCAGCCTGGGCAACATTGTGAGAACTTATCTCTACAAAAAATACAAAAATTAGCTGAGCATGGTGGTACACACCTGTAGTCCCAGCTACTCAGGAGGCTGAGGCGGGAGGATCACTTGAACCCAGGAATTCGAGGCTGCAGTGAGCTATGTTGCCACCACTACAATCCAGCCTGGGCAACAGAGCCAGACCCTGTCTCTGAAAAAAAGAAAAAAAAAAGTCTGGTTTCTGAACCAGCAGGATCAGTGTCACCTGGGAACTGGTTGGAAATGCAGATTCTTAGATATGTTCCATACCTGTTGAGTCAGGAGCTCTGCAGGTAGAACACAAAGATATGTGTTTTGTTTGTTTGTTTTTGAGACATAGTCTCACTCTGTTGCCCAGGCTGAAGTGCAGTGGCGCCATCTCAGCTCACTGCAACCTCCACCTCCCAGGTTCAAGCAATTCTCCTGCCTCAGCCTCCCAAGGAGCTGGGGCTACAGACATGAGCTGCCACACTCAGCTAATTTTTTGTATTTTTAGTAGAGGCGGGGTTTCACCATGTTGGACAGGCTGGTCTCAAACTCCTGACCTCAGGTAATCCGCCCGCCGCGGCCTCCCAAAGTGCTGGGATTACAGGCGTAAGCCACCGCGCCTGGCCTGATTTCTATTTTAACAAGCCCACCCAAAGATTCTGAAGCTCACTCACATTTGAGAACCATTACCCTGGGTTGTTGGGAGAATCAAATACATTACAGAGATATAAAATGCTTTGAGCAGCCGAGCGCTGTGGCTCATATCTGTAATCCCAGCGCTTTGGGAGGCTGAGACAGGCGGATCACCTGAGGCCAGGAGTTCAAGACCAGCCTGGCCAACATGGTGAAATCCCATCTCTACTGAAAATACAAAAATTAGCCAGGTGTGGTGGTGGGCGCCTGTAACCCCAACTACTTGGGAGGCTGAGGCGGGAGAATTTCTTGAATCTGGGAGGAGGAGGTTGCAGTGAGCCAAGATCGTGCCATTGGCACTGTACTCTAGCCTGGGTGACAGAGCGAGACTCCATCTCAATAAATAAATACATAAATAAACAAACAAACAAACAAACAAACAATAAAATGCTTACGGTAGTGTGCCTGGCCCCGTAGCACATACTGCATGGGCGTTCACTGTTATTATGATCTTCGAAGAGGTCCAGGATCCTAACGTTGTGGGGATACCGTTGTGTCATCTTGCCCCGCCTTTTGGGATTATGCGTTTCTGGTCTCTGCAGGATGGAGACCTTCTCGCCTTTCTGTCAGTGATGATGACAATAAGCTGGGCCACGTCACCCTGTCCCTAGCGAAAGGTTATCACTTCGCTGGGGACATGAGAAAGGTCAGGTTGGGGGGGCTGTGCCTGTCTCCCCTCTGCTGGAGAAGATAAGGGAGGCACTCAGCTTTCTTCAGGCAGAGTGTGGGGGAGCCACGATATATAAATGGGGGGCCAAGAAGCAGCAGAGACGCTGGCCCACTCTCGTGTCCAAAGCGTCTCCGTCCAGCATGGCCAGGTACATGCTGCTGCTGCTCCTGGCGGTATGGGTGCTGACCGGGGAGCTGTGGCCAGGGGCCGAGGCCCGGGCAGCGCCTTACAGGGTCAAGCTTTGCGGCCGAGAATTCATCCGAGCAGTCATCTTCACCTGCGGAGGCTCCCGGTGGAGACGATCAGACATCCTGGCCCAGGAGGCTATGGGTGAGGCTGGGGAGAGAGTGGATGTAGGAGGGGAACAGGTGGCTGGATGGATCCCAGGAGCTAAGGACAGAGATAAGAGGAGGTTGCTGGAGGAGGAGGGTCCCTGTCCTGCCACATTCAGCCAGGGACACCTGCCCAGCCTTGAAACAAAGGCTCAGGAGTTAGCAGAGCTGCAGAGCTGGGATGGGGGGTTGCAAGCCATCCATGGGGGCTGGAAGTCCGAGGACAGGTGGGGGCGGGGAGCGCGCCATTCGCAAAGACAACACCGAAGTGTTTTCCAACCCTTTCCAGCAGGTAATGTGAAGGGTATGGTATACACATAGCTGGATTTTGTCACCTAATGCATGACCTCTCCCCAGCAAGTTGGTTTTTCTCCCGTCTCTGAGTGTCTTTTTTTTGAGATGTGGTCTTACTCCATTGCCCAGGCTTGAATACAGTGGCCCAATCACTGCTCATTGCAGCCTCGACCTCCCAGGCTCAAGCAATCCTCCCGCCTCAGCCTCCAGAGTAGTTGAGACCACAGGCACCTGGCACCACGTTTAAAATTTTTTTTTTGTAGAAACAGGGGTCTCACTATGTTGCCTAGGCTGGTCTCGAACTCCTGGGCTCAAGTGATCCTCCCGCCTCGGCCTCATCTAAGTGCTGAGATTAGAGTCTCTGAGTGTCTTTATCTTCGAATGGGAGACACAATTCCTGAACCTTGCAGGATTAAGTGGTATGATTAAGTCAAAACAGATTAGGGCAGAGTCTAAGCAGAGCGGCGGCACAATCTGGGATCTATCAGGAGAGTCGGAGGGAACAGAAGACCTAGCTTCATGAGGGGCAGGGACCTGGCAAACAGATATTCATGATGGTGAGAAGGAGGATAGGTATGAGCGTGGACCTAGAAGACACACCACTTGGATTCAGATCGTAGCTCTACAATGTAATAGTTGTGTGTTCGTGTGCTAACCTTTTTTTTTTTTTTTTTTTTTTTGTTTGAGACAAAGTCTCATTCTATTGCCCAGGCTGGAGTGCAGTGGTGCAATCTTGGCTCACTGTAACCTCCATCACCTGGGTTCAAGCGATTCTTGTGCCTCCAGCCTCCAAAGTAGCTGGGATTACAGGTCTGCGCCACCATACCCCGCTAATCTTTTTATTTTTAGTAGAGACAGTTTCACCACGTTGGCCAGGCTGGTCTCAAACTCCTGACCTCAGGTGATCCACCCACCTCAGCCTCCCAAAGTCCTGGGATTACAGGCATGAACCACCGCGCCCAGCTATGCAAATTCTTTACTGAGTCCTGCCTCAGTGGTCTCCTCTGGAAAATACGGGTGATAACTGAACCCACCTCAACTGGTTGTCACTGAGAAGAATAAAGAAGTTAACCTGCTAAAGCACTTAAAACGTTCTTTGACACACATTAAGCGAACAATAAATTATTATTATTATTATTCTTTTTGAGACAGGGTCTTGCTCTGTTGCCCAGACTGGAGTACAGTGCTGTGATCACAGCTCACTGCAGCCTCAACCTCTTGGGCTCAAGCAGTTCTCCTCCCTCAGCCTCCTGAGTAGCTGGGAATACAGGCTTGTGCCACCATGTCTAACTTTTTATTATTTGTAGAGACAGGGTAGTGCTGTGTTGTCCAGGCTGTTCTTGAACTCCTGGTTCTGGTGATCCTCCAGCATGTGCCCCTGGAAGTGCTGGGATTACAGGTGTGAGCCACCATGCCTGGACTCAATAATCATTTTTGAGTGCTCATCATGTTCCAGACATTGTTCTAAGTTTTTTTTTTTTTTAATGAATATTAACTCCTCTACTCCTTATAAAACTTGAGAAGGTTGGAGTAATTATTTTTTTCCACTTTGCAGAAAAGAACATTGAGGCTCCAAGAAGTAAATTTACTTGCTCACGATTACAGCTTGGAGAGGCTGGATTCATGCTCAGTCAGCCCAGCTCCCAAATGTACCAGGTCCTCAATTAATAAAGAGTAAGGGAAAATAAATGACAGGGCTGGGTGCGGTGGCTAACGCCTGTAATCCCAGCACTTTGGGTGGCTGAGGTGGGCACATCACTTGAGGTCAGGAGTTTGAGACCAGCCTGGCCAACATGGTGAACCCCGTCTCTACTAAAAATACAAAAATCAGCCAGGTGTGGTGGCAGACACCTATAATCCCACCTACTCTGGCAGAGCCAGAATTTGAACCCAGGACTGGGTGGAATAAAAATACTGAATTATGTCTATGACTGTTGTCACAAGATCAGAGCTAGACCGGCCAGGAGCCAGGACTGTGAGTGCAGCGGCAGCTGAGCCCTGAGCACTAACTCTGTTCATCTTTTGCAGGAGATACCTTCCCGGATGCAGATGCTGATGGAGACAGTCTGGCAGGCGAGCGGGATGAGGCCATGGGGTCCAGCGAGTGGCTGGCACTCACCAAGTCACCCCAGGCCTTTTACAGGGGGCGACCCAGCTGGCAAGGAACCCTTGGGGCTCTTCGGGGCAGCCGAGATGTCCTGGCTGGCCTTTCCAGCAGCTGCTGCAAGTGGGGGTGTAGCAAAAGGGAAATCAGTAGCCTTTGCTAGTTTGAGGGCTGGGCAGCCGTGGGCACCAGGACCAATGCCCCAGTCCTGCCATCCACTCAACTAGTGTCTGGCTGGGCACCTGTCTTTCGAGCCTCACACATTCATTCATTCATCTGCAAGTCACAGAGGCCAGGCACTGTGGGCTCACGCACAGTACCCCGACACCACCTATCCAACCCTGCCCTTTGACCAGCCTGTCATGACCCCGGCCCCGAGCAAGCTGTGCCCCTGCCTGGTCAAGTGGGGACCCCTGATCCTGACCCCTGACCTCTCCCCAGCCCTAACCATGCGTTTGCCTGGCCTACACACTCCACTGCCACAACTGGGTCCCTACTCTACCTAGACTGGCCACACAGAGACCCCTGCCCCCTTCCCAGTCCAAACTGTGGCCGTTGTCCCCTGGCCAGCTAAAATCAAGCCTCTGTCTCCGTCCAGCCTTTGCACGCCCGCTTCCTTTGCCCTGCTTTCCATCCCCTCTCCCTCCAACTCCCCTGCCAGAGTTCCAAGGCTGTGGACCCCAGAGAAGGTGGCAGGTGGCCCCCCTAGGAGAGCTCTGGGCACATTCGAATCTTCCCAAACTCCAATAATAAAAATTCCAAGACTTTGGCAGAGAGAGAGAGAGTGTGTGTGTGTGTGTGTGTGTGTGTATGGTTGTTGGGCGTAGGACAGGTTTCAGGGATGCGCGGTACGCGGTACACCCCTTCGGAGGCCCCCACCCCCAGACGCCCAGGCCGCCTCCCCACTCCCCCTCAGCAGCCCCAGCCGGGGACTTTCCGTCGCGGGGAAGGGGCGGGGACCCGGAGCGAAAGGTGCGGAGGCGGCCTGCAGGGGTGGCTCGGCTTCCCGTTGTCGCCTCGGGCGCTGTACCCAGAGCTGGGAGCGGAGCAGCGCGGCCGCGCGGGCCCGGCAAGGCTGGGCCGGACTCGGGGCTCGCGGGGGGCGCCATGCGGGGAGGCAGGGGCGCCCCTTTCTGGCCGTGGCCGCTGCCCAAGCTGGCGCTGCTGCCTCTGTTGTGGGTGCTTTTCCAGCGGACGCGTCCCCAGGGTGAGTGCTGGAGGGAGCTCGTGTCCCAGGCGCTGCCGCTGCGCTCCCCGCGAAGGCGCCAATGCTCCAGGATAAGCCACGCGTTTGCAGAGCGAACTGCAGAGGTGCAGGCGCCATACGGCTGCTCCCGGGGCAGGGACCGAGCGACACTGGGGAAGGGGCGGCAGCGAGGTCGAACCGGAGCCCCGGGGCGGGGTGGGGGAGCTCTCTGGGTGGTTAACAGGATGTGGCGAGCACAGGGAAAGGAGGGGGAGGTTACACGGAGCCCGGGGAGGGGTGCCTAGCGCCTCCCTTCCTGCTGCTCATTTCCCTAAGCCCCCCCACCTTGCAATTGTCAGAAGTCCAAGTTCTGGGGTGTGCAGGCGGAAGAGGGGGATTCGACCCCCTTTCCTGAGACCCTCTGACTCCCTCTCCAGGCAGCGCCGGGCCACTGCAGTGCTACGGAGTTGGACCCTTGGGCGACTTGAACTGCTCGTGGGAGCCTCTTGGGGACCTGGGAGCCCCCTCCGAGTTACACCTCCAGAGCCAAAAGTAGTGAGTACAGGGAGGTGACGTGGGGAAACAGGCTTTGGAGGTGGCCGCTCAGGCCCCAGGCTGCTTTGGTTGAAAGGTTCCGGGAGTCAAGCCTGGCCAACATGGTGAAACCCTGTCTATACTAAAAATACAAAAAAAAAAAAAAATTACCCAGAGGTGGTGGCGCGCGCCTGTAGTCTCTGATACTCAGGAGGCTGAGGCAGGAGAATCGCTGGAACCTGGGAGGTGGAGGTTGCAGTAAGCCCATATCTCGCCACTGCACTCCAGCCTGGGGGACAGAGCAAGACTCTGTCTAAAAAAAAAGGCCGGGCGCAGTGGCTCAAGCCTGTAATCCCAGCACTTTGGGAGGCCGAGGCGGGTGGATCACGAGGTCAGGAGATCGAGACCATCCTGGCTAACACGGTGAAACCCCGTCTCTACTAAAAATACAAAAAAATTAGCTGGGCGTGGTGGCTGGCGTCTGTAGTCCCAGCTACTGGGGAGGCTGAGGCAGGAGAATGGCGTGAACCCAGGAGGCAGAGCTTGCAGTGAGCCGAGATCGCGCCACTGCACTCCAGCCTCCGCGACAGAGCGAAACTCCGTTTCAAAAAAAAAAAAAAAAAAATTCATACAACATAAAACTTACGATATTTTTAAAAATTTGTTTTGGGAACAGGATCTTACTCCTGTCGCCCAGGCTGGAGTGCAGTGGGGCAGTCAGCTCACTGCAGCGACTTCTCAGGCTCAGGTGATCCTCCCACCTCAGCCTCCCAAGTAGCTGGGACTACAGGCATGCACCACCATGCCCAGCTAATTATTTAAATATATATTTTTAGTAGACATGGGGTTTTACCATGTTGCCCAGGCTGGTCTCGAACTCCTCGCCTCAAGAGATCCACTTCCCTCGTCCTCCCAAAGTGCTGGGATTACAGGCGTGAGTCAGTGTGCCTGGCCAAAATCTATGATCTTAACCATTTTTAAGTGTCCAGTTCAGTGGCATTAAGTACATTCCCATGGTGCTATCCTGGTTACCATTCACCTCCAGAAGGGGGCCTAGTTTTTTTTTTTTTTTGAGATGGAGTTTTGCTCTTGTTGCCCAGGCTGGAGTGCAATGGCTCAATCTCGGTTCACTGCAACCTCCGCCTCCCGGGTTCCAGCAATTCTCCTGCCTCAGCCTCCCGAGTAGCTGCATGCGCCACCACGCATGGCTAATTTTGTATTTTTAGTAGAGACGGGGTTTCTCCATGTTGGTCAGGCTGGTCTCGAACTCCCGACCTCAGGTGATCCACCCACCTGGGCCTCCCAAAGTGCTGGGTTTACAGGCAGGAGCCACTGAGCCTGGCGGGGGGCCTAGTTTTAATTGGTACAGGGAGGGGAGTCAGAGAAGCTGCCTCTTTTCTATTTTTATTTTAGTTTTATTGATTTATGTATTGATTTTATTTATTTTGAGAAGAGGTCTTGCTCTGTCACCCAGGCTAGAGTGCAGTGGTGCGATCATAGCTCACTGCAACCTCAAACTCCTGGGCTCCAGCCATTTTCCCTCCTCGGCCTTCCCAGTAGTTGGAACTACAGGAATGTGTCACCATGACCAGCTAATTTTAAAAAATTTTTTGTAGTGGTAGCTCACGTCTGTAATCCCAGCACTTTGGGAGGCCGAGGCGGGAGGATGGCTTGAGCCCAGGAGTTGGAGACCAGCCTGGGCAACATAGTGAGACCCGTCTCTATTAAAAAGAAAGAAAGAAAGAAAGAAGAAGAAGAAGAGGAAGAGGAGGGGAAAAAAGTAAGAATAATTTTAAAAGTAAATAAATAAATAATTTTTTTGGGAGAGACAGAGTCTTGCTCTGTTGCCTAGGCTAGTCTCGAACTCCTGAGCTCAAGCGATCCTCCCATCTTGCCCTCCCAAAATAGTGGAATTACAGGTGCTACTATGCCCAGCCTGAGATTTTGTACTCTTTGACCATCATCTTCTCCCCCTAGCCTCTGTAGTCACCAGTTTACTCTGCCTTTAGGAGTTCAGATGTTTTAGATTCCACATATCAGTGAAAACATGTGGTGTTTGTCTTTCCATGTCTTATTTCACGTAACATAATGTTCTCCATTTCCATCCACGTTGTTACAAATGACAGGATTTCCTTTTTTTTTTTTTTGAGACAGAATCTGGCTCTGTCGCCCAGGCTGGAGTGCAGTGGCGCGATCTCAGCTCACCGCAACCTCTGCCTCCCTGGTCCAAGTGATTCTCGTGCCTCAGCCTCCCGAGTAGCTGAGATTATAGGTGCGCATCTCCACATCTGGCTAATTCTTGTATTTTTTAGTAGAGCCGAGTTTCACCATGTTGGCCAGGCTGATCTCAAACTTTTGATCTCAAGTGATCCACCCACCTCAGCGTCCCAAAGTGCTGGGATTACAGGCGTGAGCCACCACGCACAGTGTATTTTCTTCTTTTTTAAGGCTGTATGTATACCACTTTTTTTTTTTTTTTTGAGACAAAGTCTCACTCTGTCGCTCAGGCTGGAGTGCAATGGCATGATCTCGGCTCACTGCAACCTCTGCCTCCAGGGTTCAAGCGATTCTCCTGCTTTAGCCTCCTGAGTAGCTGGGATTACAGGCATGCGCCATCACACCCGGCTAATTTTTGTATTTTTAGTAGAGATGGGGTGTCACCATGTTGGTCAGGCTGGTCTCGAACTCCTGACCCGAACTGTGCCTGCCTCAGCCTCCCAAAGTGCTGGGATTACAGGCATGAGCCACCGTGCCCAGCCCCACATATTCTTGATCCATACATCTGGTGATGGACACATTCCATATATTGGCTGTTGTGAATAGTGCTGCATTGGGAAGACACGTCCGTTGGACAAACTGATTTCATTTCCTTATTTATATATTTATTTTTACTTTTTTTTTTTTTTTTTTTTTGAGACAGAGTCTCACTCTGTTGCCCAGGCTGGAGAGCAGTGGCGCAGTCTCAGCTCACTGCAACCTCCATCTCACGGGTTCAAGCGATTCTCCTGCCTCCCAAGTAGCTGGGACTACAGGCGTCTGCCAGGACACGTGGCTAATTTTTGTATTTTTAGTAGAGATGGGGTTTCACGATGTTGTCCAGGCTGGTCTCCAACCCCTGGCTTCAAGTGATCCGCCTGCCTCGGCCTCCCAAAGCGCTGGGTTTACAGGTGTGAGCCACCACGCCTGGCCCCTTCTTACTGTTTTTCAAACACACCAGGCACAGTTTGGCCTCCAGGTTTTTGCACCCTGTGTTTTCTCTTCCTGGAATGCTGTTCTTCTAGCTACTGCATGGTTCTGGCCTCATCTCCTTCAGGCCTTTATTCAAACGTCTCCTCAGGCTGGGCGTGATGTCCCTACACCTGTAATCCCAACACTGGGAGGCCAAGGGGGATGGTGGGGGGGGATCGCTTGAGGCCAGGAGTTCGAGACCAGTCTGGCCAACAGGCCAACAGAGTGAGAACCTCTCGCTCTCTCTTTTTTTTTTTTTTTTTTTTTGAGATGGAGTCTCGCTCTGTTGCCAGGCTGGAGTGCAGCGGTGCGATCTCGGCTCACTGCAACCTCCAACTCCCTGGTTCAAGCGATTCTCCTGCCTCAGCCTCCCGAGTAGCTGGGATTACAGGCACGTGCCACCATGCCCAGCTAATCTTTGTATTTTTAGTAGAGACGGTGTTTCACCGTGTTGGCCAGGATGGTCTTGATCTCTTGACCTCGTGATCCACCTGCCTTGGGCTCCCAAAGTGCTAGGATTACAGGCGTGAACCACTGCACCTGGCCTGTCTCTCTCTTTCTATATATGGTGTTTTTGTTGCTGTTTTTGAGACAGGGTCTTACCCTGTCACCCAGGCTGGAGTGCAGTGGCATGACTGCAACTGACTGCAACTCAACCTCCTGGGCTCAATCGATCCTCCCACCCCAGGCTCTCAAGTAGCTGGAACCACAAGTGCGCGCCACTACCCCTGGCTAATTTTTAAAACATTTTTTGTAGAGATGGGGGTCTCAGTATGTGATTGCTTGAGGCCAAGAGTTAGAGGAGACCAGCGTGGGCAACATAGCAAGACCCCATTTCTACAAAAAATTTAAAAATTAGCTGAGCATTGTGATGCACACCTGTTATCCCAGCTACTCTGGAGGCTGAGGCAGGAGGATTGCTTGAGCCTAGGAGTTCAAGGTTGCAGTGATCTATGATCACACTGCTCCAGTTACAGAGTGAGGTCGTGTCTCTAAAAAAAAAAAAGAGAGAGGAAAGGGCCAGGTGCAGTGGCTCACGCCTGTAATGCCAGTACTTTGGGAGGCCGAGACAGGCGGATCACCTGAGGTCGGGAGTTCGAGACCAGCCTGACCAACATGGAGAAACCCTGTCTCTACTAAAAGTACAAAATTAGCTGGGAGTGGTGGTGCATGCCTGTAATTCCAGCCACTAGGGAGGCTGAGGCAGGAGAATCGCTTGAACCTGGGAGGCAGAGGTTGCAGTGAGCCAAGATCACACCATTGCACTCCAGCCTGGGCAACAAGAGAAAAATCTGTCTCAAAAAATAAAAAATAAAAAAAAAAGAGAGAGAGAGAGAGAAAGCAAGGAAGGAAGGGAGGGAGGGAGGAAAGATGGGAGAGGGAGAGGAAGGGAAGGAAAGAAAGAAAAAGAGAGAGAGAAAAGAGCAGTTACGACCAGGTATGGTGGCTCATGCCTGTAATCTTAGCAATTTGGGAGGCCGAGGTGTGTGCATCACTTGAGGTCAGGAGTTCCAGACCAGCCTAGCCAACATGGTGAAACCCCATCTCTACTAAAAATACAAAAAAATTAGCCAGGCGTGGTGGCACACGCCTATAATTCTAGCTACTTGGGAGGATGAGGTGGGAGGATCACTTGAACCCAGGAGGCAGAGGTTGCAGTAAGCCAAGATCACGACATTATACTCCAACCTAGGTGACTGTCTTAAAAAAAAAAAAAAGAAAAAGAGCAGTTACTTTTATTACCCTCATTTTGTAGATGAGGAAACTGACAGATAGAGAAGTTAAGTCACTTACTCAAGGTCACACAGCTCTGAAGCAGCAGAGGTGGGATTTGAACCCAAGCAGAGCAGGCTGCAGCCACTCTGTTGGCACAAGGGTGGTTATCAGTGGTCCTGGCTCTAGCCGAGTGTGCATCTCATCCCCGCCTCTCTCCTCACAGCCGTTCCAACAAAACCCAGACTGTGGCAGTGGCGGCTGGACGGAGCTGGGTGGCCATTCCTCGGGAACAGCTCACCATGTCTGACAAACTCCTTGTCTGGGGCACCAAGGCAGGCCAGCCTCTCTGGCCCCCCGTCTTCGTGAACCTAGAAACCCAAAGTAACGTGGCAGGAGGGTGGGCGCTCTATGCGGGGTGGGTGCTCTTGGAGGGCGTGGCTCACTACACCCTAGTTTCCCCTTCCCAAGTGAAGCCAAACGCCCCCCGGCTGGGCCCTGACGTGGACTTTTCCGAGGATGACCCCCTGGAGGCCACTGTCCATTGGGCCCCACCTACGTGGCCATCTCATAAAGTTCTGATCTGCCAGTTCCACTACCGAAGATGTCAGGAGGCAGCCTGGACCCTGGTGAGTGCTGGGGTCCTTTTCTCCCCACCCTATTCCGGGCAGGGACTGAGGCAACATCTCCTAATCTGAGACCCAGCCCAGGACCCATTCTGTGCCTGCCCCTGAGCCTGTCTGCATCCCACACAAAATGCCTGCACGTGCCTCTTGTTCGGCTAAAAACTCTCCTCCCATGGCCGGGCGCAGTGGTTCACGCCTGTAATCCCAGCACTTTGGGAGGCTGAGGGGGATGGATCACTTGAGGTCAAGAGTTCGAGACCAGCCTGGCCACCATGGCGAACTCCCATCTCCACTAAAAATACAAAAATTACCTAGGCATGGTGGTGGGCGCCTGTAATCCCAGCTACTGAAGGCTGAAGCAGGGGAATCACTGGAACCCGAGAGGCAGAGGTTGCAGTGAGCCGAGATTGGGCCACTGTGCTCCAGCCTGAGTGACAGAGTGAGACTGTCTCAAAAAAAAAAATTTTTTTTCTCCTGCCAAAATAATCTATCACCCAGTCATAGTGGCTCATTCCTAAAATCCCAGCACCTTGGGAGGCTGAGGCAGGAGGATCACTTGAGGCCAGGAGTTCAAGACCAGCCTGGGCAACTTAGGGAGACCTCATCTCTACGAAAAAAGTGAAACAATTAGCAGGGCATGGTGGCTTGTGCCTGGAGTTCCAGCTACTCAGGAGGCTGAGGCAGGAGGATTGTTTGAGGTCAAGAGTTTGAGACCAGCCTGGGCAGGATAGCAAGACTCATCTCTAAGAAGTTAAAAAATAATCTGACCAGGTGCAGTGGCTCACACCTGTAATCCCAGCACTGTGGGAGGCCAAGGAGAGTGGATCACCTGAGGTCAGGAGTTCGGGACCAGCCTGGCCAACATGGTGAAACCCCATCTCTACTAAAAATACAAAAAAGTAGCTGGACATGGTGGTGGGTGCCTGTAGTCCCAGCTACTTGAGAGGCTAAGGCAGGAGAATCACTTAAACCCAGGAGGTGGAGGCTGCAGTGAGCCGAGATTGTGCCACTACACTCCAGCCTGGCAACAGAGCAAGACTCTGTCTCAAAAAAAAAAAAAACTAAAAAAGAAGAGTTGTGAGTTGTGATTATTCATGCAATTCAGAGCAACACTGAGATGCAGAATTTTTTTTTTTTTGAGACGGAGTTTTGCTCTTATTGCCCAGGCTGGAGTGCAATGGCACGATCTCGGTTCACTGTAACCTCTGCCATCTGGGTTCAAGCGATTCTCCTGCCTCAGCCTCCCGAGTAGCTGGGATTACAGGCATGTGCCATCATGCCTGGCTAATTTTGTATTTTTAGTAGAGATGGAGTTTCTCCATGTTGGTCAGGCTGGTCTTGAACTCCTGACCTCAGGTGATCCACCCGCCTGGGCCTCCCAAAGTGCTGGGATTACAGGCGTGAGCCACTGTACCCGGCCCCCTTTTTTTTTGAGATGGAGTCCTGCTGTGTTGCCCAGGCTGGAGTGCAGTGGCGCCATCTCGACTCACTGCAACCTCCACCTCTCAGGTTCAAGCGATTCTCCCACCTCAGCCCCCCAAGTAGGTGGGATTACAGGCATGTGCCACCATGCCCAGCTAAGTTTTTGTATTTTTTTTAAATAGAGATGGGGTTTCGTTATTTGGCCAGGCTGGTCTCGAACTCCTGACCTCAGGTGATCCACCCACCTCCACCTCCTAAAGTGTTGGGATTACAGGCGTGAGCCACCTCACCCGGCTGAGATGCAGACTTTGGAATCTGACTACCTCAGTGCTCAGCTCCAGCTCTGTGACTTTGGGCTAGTCACTTTCCCTCTGTGGGCCTCAGTTCCCTCGTCTGTAAAACGAGATAATAATAGAAGTTACCACTTCCTGCTATACCTAGCACATAGAGTGACCACCTTTTCTCTGTCTGCTCGGGACTGTGGCAATTTTTCTGACAGGCCCATGTTCTGGAAATCCCCTTGGTACTGGGCAAATACAAACGGTTGCTCACTCTGCTGATAGATAAGTTCAAGTACCAGTTAGGCGCAGTAGCTCTAATCCCAGCACTTTGGGAGGCCGAGGTGGGCAGATCACCTGAGGTCAGGAGTTCAAGACCAGCCTGGCCAAGATGATGAAACCCCGTCTCTACTAAAAATACAAAAATTGGCTGGGCTCGGTGGCTCACACCTGTAATCCCAGCACTGTGGGAGGCCGAGGCGGGCGGATCACGAGGTCAGGAGATCAAGACCATCTTGGCCAACATGGTGAAACTCTGTCTCTACTAAAATACAAAAAATTAGCCGGGCATGGTGGCGCGTGCCTGTAATCCCAGCTACTTGGGAGGCTGAGGCAGGGGACTTGCTTGAACCCGGGAGGTGGAGGTTGAAGTGAGCTGAGATTGTGCCACTGCACTCCAGCCTGGCGACAGAGCAAGACTCCGCCTCAAAAAAAAAAAAAAAAAAAAAATTAACCAGGTGTGGTGACAGGCGCCTGTAATCCCAGCTACTCAGGAGGCTGAGGCAGGAGAATTGCTTGAACCCAGGAGGGAGAGGTTGCAGTGAGCCAAGATCACACCACTGCACTCTAGCCTGGGCCACAGAACAAGACTGTCTCAAAACGAAAAACAAAGCCAAAAAAAAAAAAAAGGTAAGTTCAAATACCCTTGACTCAGGCCCTGGGCCCATCACACTCGCCTGTCTCTCCCCCAGCTGGAACCAGAGCTGAAGACCATACCCCTGGCCCCTGTTGAGATCCAAGATTTGGAGCTAGGCACTGGCTACAAAGTGTATGGCCGCTGCCGAATGGAGAAAGAAGAGGATTTGTGGGGCGAATGGAGTCCCATTTTGTCCTTCCAGACACCGCCTTCTGGTGAGGATATCTGAGCTTCCCCTCAATCCACGCCTCTCCCACCCCCAGAAGTCTGTCCAATCATGTCCCACTCATTTGTTCCCCCGTTTCCTCATCCTTGCCAGCTCCAAAAGATGTGTGGGTATCAGGGAATCTCTGTGGGACGCCTGGAGGAGAGGAACTCTTGCTTCTATGGAAGGTGAGCTTCACGGACCAGTTACATTTCTCTGCACGTGTCAGGAAACCCCTAAATAACAATGACATAAGGCCAGATGCAGTGGCTCACACTTGTAATCCCAGCACTGTGGGAGGCCGAGGAGGGTGGATCACTTGAGGTCAGCAGTTGGAGACCAGCCTGGCCAACCTAGTGAAACCCCATCTCTACTAAAAATACAAAACTTCACCGGGAGTGGTGGTGGGCACCTGTAATCCCAGCTACTCTGGAGGCTGAGGCAGAAGAATCGCTTGAACCCAGGAGGTGAAAGTTGCAGTGAGCCGAGATCACACCGCTGCACTCCAGCCTGGGCAACAAGAGTGAAACTCTGTCTCCAAAACAAAAAACAAACAAACAAAAAAAACCAATGACATAAACAAGACAGAGTTTACCGTGCTGCCCCCTTGAGATTGCTTCGAAGATTCAAGGATGGGTTGCTAAAGTGGTCAGCATAGGGTGGGGCATGGAGCAAGTCTCCACCAATGTCAGCTGCTTCGGAGAAGTCTGAGCCATAAGGATGGGTGCAGATATTCCAGGCAGGGGCAGCAGATGCAAAAACCTGACAGCGAGACTGGAGCTCAGCTCCAGAAAATATAACACAGTGCGCTAAGAGTTTATTTATTCATTTATTTATTTTGAGATGGAGTCTCGCTTTGTTGCCCAGGCTGGAGTGCAGCAGTGTGATCTTATCTCGGCTCACTGCAACCTCCACCTCCCAGGTTCAAGCCATTCTCTGCCTCAGCCTCCCAAGTAGCTGGGATTACAGGTGCCCACCACCACGCCCGGCTAATTTTTGTATTTTTAGTAGAGATGGGGGTTTCACCATCTTGGCCAGGATGGCCTTGAACTCCTGACCTCATGATCCACCCACCTCAGCCTCCCAAAGTGCTAGAATTACAGGCGTGAGCCACCGTGCCTGGCCTGTGCTAAGAGTTTAAATGCTAGTATCAAAGGGTATTAATAGGCCGGGCATGGTGGCTCATGCCTGTAATCCCAGCACTTTGAGAGGCTCAGGCGGGCAGATCACTTGAGGTCAGGAGTTCAAGACCAGCCTGGCCAACATGGTGAAACCCCATCTCTACTAAAAATACAAAAATTAGCTGGGCCTGGTGGCAGGCACCTGTAATCCCAGCTACTTAGGAGGCTGAGATGGGAGAATCGCTTGAACCTGGGAGGTGGAGGTTGCAGTGAGCTGAGCTCGAGCCACTGCACTCCAGCCTGGGCGACAAGAGCAAGACTCCGTCTCACAAAAAAAAAAAAAAAAAAAAGTATTATAAAATGGCTGACAAGGTGCAATTATCCTCACTGATTCAAATCTGTGAAGCACCAGCTATGTGCCAGGCGTCATTGCTTGACCCTTGCTCTCAGTAAATAAGCAAAGGAACACGATGACAGGTGTGGTCTTCCACCTTCTTAGACCACACAATCCAATATCTTTTATTTATTTATGTATTTGAGATGGAGTGTCGCTCTTGTTGCCCAGGCTGGAGTGCAATGGCACGATCTCGGCTCACTGCAACCTCCGCCTCCTGGGTTCAAGCGATTCTCCTGCCTCAGCCTCCTGAGTAGCTGGGATTATAGGCACCCACCACCACATCTGGCTAATTTTTGTATTTTTAGTAGAGACGAGGTTTCACCATGTTGGCCAGGCTGGTCTCGAACTCCTGAACTCAGGTGATCTGCCCACCTCGGCCTCCCAAAGTGCTGGGATTACAGGTGTGAGCCACCGTGCCCGGCCCATATTTTAAAAAATTAAATCAGCAAACTAGAGTTCAAGGACCAACTGCCTGTTTTCAGAAATACAGTTTGATTGGAACCAAGACCAGGTTTAGGGAGGTGAGCAGAGTAGGTTCGCACAGGTGCAGGATCAAATCCTGTTTTTACTTTAAAATCTTGATATTTTGGACCGAGTGTGGTGGCTCACACCTGTAATCCCAGCACTTTGGGAGTCTGAGGCAGGAGGACCACTTGAGGCCAGGAGTTCGAGACCAGCCTGGGCAACATAGCAAGATACCCATCTATACAGAGAATAAAAAATTACCAGGGGCCGGGCGCAGTGGCTCACACCTGTAATCCCAACACTTTGGGAGGCCGAGGTGGGTGGATCATAAGGTCAGGAGTTCAAGACCAGCCTGGCCAAGATGGTGAAACCTCATCTCTACTAAAAATACAAAAATTAGCCGGGCGTGGTGGCAGGCACCTGTAATCCCAGCTACTTGGGAGGCTGAGGCAGGAGAATTGCCTGAACCCGGGGAAGTTGCAGTGAGCTGAGATTGCGCCACTGCACTCCAGCCTGGGTGACAGAGTGAGACTCTGTCTCAAAAAAAAAAAAAAAAAAAAAAAATAGCAGGGTGTGGTGGCGTGCATCTATAGTCCCAGCTACTGGAGAGGCTGAGATGGGAGGATCACTTGAGCCTAGGATGTTGAGGCTGCAGTGAGCTATGATTGCACCACCGCACTTCAGCCTGTACAATAGTGAGAACTTATGTCAAAAAGAAAAAAGAAAAAAGATGGCCGGGCGTGGTGGCTCACTCCTGTAATTCCAGCACTTTGGGAGGCCGAGACGGGCGGATTTTTTTTTTAAGAGACAGGGTCAGGAGATCGAGACCATCCTGGCTAACACGGTGAAACCCCGTCTCTACTAAAAATACAAAAAATTAGCCGGGCGTGGTGGCGGGCGCCTGTAGTCCCAGGTACTGGGGAGGCTGAGGCAGGAGAATGGCGTGAACCCAGGAGGCAGAGCTTGCAGTGAGCCAAGATGGCGCCACTGCACTCCAGCCTGGGCGACAGAGCGAGACTCCGTCTCAAAAAAAAAACCAAAAAAACTTGATATTTTGTTTGTCATGGGTTTTTTGGCATTAATTTTGATTTATTACAATACTGCATTAAAATGTTATTTATCTCACTTACTGGGTTTTTGGTACCCCCCACTCCCTTTTAAATTTTGCACCTGGCCAGGTTTGCTGACTCACGCCTGTAATCCCAGCACTTTGGGAGGCCGAGGCAGGCAGATCACTTGAGGTCAGGAGTTTGAGACCAGCCTGGCCAACATGGTGAAACCCCGTCTCTACTAAAAATACAAAAATTAGCCGAGCGTGATGGCAGGCGCCTGTAATCCCAGCTACTCAGGAGGCTGAGGCAGGAACATCGCTTGAACCCGGGAGGTGGAGGTTGCAGTGAGCCGAGATCACACCACTTCACTCTAGTCTGGGTAACAGAACGAGACTCAGTCTCAAAAAACAAACAAACAAACAAACAAAAATGCTTCACTGACCGGTGGTTTATCAGGTGACCTCAGGGAGACACATATATGTGCCTGATTAATGGGAGACATTAACCTTTTTTCCCTTCATCCCTCAGGCCCCAGGGCCCTGTGTGCAGGTGAGCTACAAAGTCTGGTTCTGGGGTGGAGGTCGTGAGCTGAGTCCAGAAGGAATTACCTGCTGCTGCTCCGTAATTCCCAGTGGGGCGGAGTGGGCCAGGGTGTCCGCTGTCAACGCCACAAGCTGGGAGCCTCTCACCAACCTCTCTTTGGTCTGCTTGGGTAAGAGACTGTGACCTTCCTCAGCTTGGCGCCCTGGAGGGGTGGAGGTGACTTCCTGAGTGGGCAGCTGAGACTTCTCTCCACCCTCCAGATTCAGCCTCTGCCCCCCGTAGTGTGGCGGTCAGCAGCATCGCTGGGAGCACGGAGCTACTGGTGACCTGGCGACCGGGGGCTGGGGAGCCACTGGAGCATGTAGTGGACTGGGCTCGAGATGGGGACCCCCTGGAGAAACTCAACTGGGTCCGGCTTCCCCCAGGGAACCTCAGTGCTCTGTTACCAGGTGAGGCCCTGGGACACCTGGGTCTCCATCCCAGTTGTTAGAGCAGACGGATGGGTGGACTTGTAAGAGGGAGTGCTATGATTAAAGTAGCGTGATGGCCGGGCTTGGTGGCTCACGCCTGTAATCTCAGCACTTTGGGAGGCCGAAAGGGGCGGATCACCTGAGGTCAGGAGTTGGACACCAGCCTGGCCAACATAGTGAAACCCCGTCTCTACTAAAAATACAAAAATTAGTGGAGCGTGGTGGCAAACGCCCGTAGTCCCAGCTGCTCGGGAGGCTGAGGCAGGAGAATCGCTTGAACCTGGGAGTTGGAGGTTGCAGTGAGCCAAGATTGCGCCACTGCACTCTAGCCTGGGTGACAGAGTGAGACTCAGTCTCAATAAATAAATAAATAAATAAATAAATAGCGTGAATTCACACAAGACTTTTTTTTTTTTTTTGCTTTTTGGAGGCAAGATCCCACTCTGTGGCCCAGGCTAGAGTGCAATGGTGTCATCTCAGCTCACTGCAACCTCCATCTCCTGGGTTCAAGTGATTCTCATGACTCAGCTTCTCAAGTAGCTGGGACTACAGGAGCGTGCCACCACACCCGGTTTATTTATTATTATTATTTTTTTTTTAAGTAGAGACGGGGTTTCACCATGTTGGTTTGGCTGGTCTCCAACTCCTGACCTCAAGTGATCTGCCTGCCTTGGCCTCCCAAACTGCTGGGATTACAGGCATGAGCCACCGTGCCCAGCCTAACTTTTCTTTTCTTTTCTTTTCTTTTCTTTTTTTTTTGAGATGGAGGCTGGCTGTGTCACCCAGGCTGGAGTGCAATGGCGTGATCTCAGCTGACTGCAGCCTTCACCTCCCGGGTTCAAGCGATTCTTGTGCCTCAGCCTCTGGGGAGTAACTGGGATCACAGGCGCCCACCGCCATGCCCAACTAATTTTTTTATTTTTAGTAGAGACGGGGCTTCACCGTGTTGGCTAGGCTGGTATCAAACTCCTGACCTCAAGAGATCCACCCGCATTGGCCTCCCAAAATGATGGGAAGACAGGGGTGAGCCACCACGCCTGGCCCTTTTTTTTTTTTTTTTTTTTGGAGTCTTGCTCTGTCGCCCAGGCTGGAGTGCAGTGGCGCGATCTTGGTTCATTGCAAGCTCCGCCTCCTGGATTCACGCCATTCTCCTGCCTCAGCCTCCCGAGCAGCTGGGACTGCAGGCGCCCGCCACCACACCTGGCTAATTTTTTTTGTGTGTGTGTATTTTTAGTAGGAACGGAGTTTCACCGTATTAGCCAGGATGGTCTCGATCTCTTGACCTCGTGATCTGCCCTCCTCAGCCTCCCAAAGTGCTGGGATTTCAGGCATGAGCCACTGCACCCGGCATTTTTTTTTTTTTTAAGAGATGAGTCTCACTCTGTCAGCCAGGCTGGAGTGCAGTGGCGTGATAGCTCACTGCAGCGTCGACCTCCATGGCTCAAGCAATCCTTCCACCTCAGTACCCTGAGGAGCTGGGATTACAGGCATGCGCCACCAAGCCCAGCCAGTTTTTGTATTTTTTGTAGAGGTGGGGTTTCTCCGTGTTGCCCAGGCTGTTCTTGAACTCCTGAGCTCAGGCAATCCACCTGCCTTGGCCTCTCAAAGTGCTGGGATGACAGGCATGAGCCACCGTACCTGGCAAGAAATCTTTATAAATAAATAAATTAATTAATTAATGGACTTGGAAGAACTACGAAGATGTTGGGTGAGAAATTTAGGACACAGTCCCAAGACCCACAAGGATATAGGAACCAAAGAAGCGAAGGCCCAATTATGGAAAATTCCCAGTTGGGGAAGGCTATGTGGATGTGATAGGGTTTAGAGGAGGGACTGCAGCAGCCTCAGCTACCGTGGTAAGTGCTGTCAGTTGCCTGCTCATATCTGTTTGACCACCTCAGAGCCTTTAGGCCTCTCTCCCAGCTGCCCACACTTGTTTCCTGGCCTAAGGGCTTTTTCTGGTCACTGAGGCATTTTGCCTGCTGGAGAAGCAAGATGGAAATATTGAGAAGTTAAGAGCCCTCAGGAACAGCCCTCAGCATGACTAATGAGGCTTGGTGGATAAATACCCCAGCTCCGTCCTCCTGAGCTGGGCTGACTCTGCGATGCCTGCTCTCTGCTGCCCCCTAGAGGTCCCCTATGGGACTGCGTCTCAGTTGTCCACAGTGAGAACTTGTTCCTTCCCCATTTCACTCCCCTACTGCCCTATTGTGGTTTTCTGGGATTACCTCCTAGATAAATGACTTACAGTCAGATCCTTATCTCAGGGTGTCCTTCTGGGGACCCCGGTGAAGACACCTAGGAAATGAGCATGGGAAGGAGAGCCAACTCTAACTGGTCTTTATTCCTTTGTCACTCAGGGAATTTCACTGTCGGGGTCCCCTATCGAATCACTGTGACCGCAGTCTCTGCTTCAGGCTTGGCCTCTGCACCCTCCATCTGGGGGTTCAGGGAGGAACTAGGTAAGAGTGGGGCTGGAGGATGGGGGGCTCCTGTAACCCAGGCCGGCCTTGACCTACTGCCTTCCTCCCCAGCACCACTAGTGGGGCCAACGCTTTGGCGACTCCAAGATGCCCCTCCAGGAACCCCCGCCATAGCGTGGGGAGAGGTCCCAAGGCACCAGCTTCGAGGCCACCTCACCCACTACACCTTGTGTGCACAGAGTGGAACCAGCCCCTCCGTCTGCATGAATGGTGAGCTTCCCTGCCTGCCGACCTGTCCTCCCAGCCCCCACAAGACCCACCCATCAGTCAACCCCACCCCTTGTCCCCACGTGGGCCTCTTTGGCCCAGGGACCATACATGGTGTCTTCAATTCCCTCTTGGCTATCAATGTAACGAGCTGTCATTCGGCCATTAAAAATGAGGATGCCAATCTATATTTATTGACATTGAAAGATGCTTGTCATATTTTATTAGTGAAAAAGATAAAAGGATGTTAAAGTTCCGTGGTATGGTTCCATTTTTTTTTTTTTTTTTTTTTTTTGAGACAGAGTCTCGCTTTGTCACCAGGCTGGAGTGCAATGGCGCGATCTCAGCTCACTGCAACCTCCGCCTCCCGGGTTCAAGCAATTCTCCTGCCTCAGCCTCCTGAGTAGCTGGGATTACAGGCGCATGCCACCATGCCCGGCTAATTTTTGTATTTTTAGTAGAGACGGGGTTTCACCATGTTGGTCAGACTGGTCTTGAACTCCTGACCTCGTGATCCACCCGCCTCAGTCTCCCAAAGTGCGGGGATTATAGGTGTGAGCCACTGTGACTGGCCTATATATAATTTTAAAAATATATATAGAAGGCCCAGCATGGTGGGTCATGCCTGTAATCCCAGCACTTTAGGAGGCCAAGGCAGGCAGATCACTTGAGGTCAGGAGTTCGAGACCAGCCTGGCCAACATGGTGAAACCTCATCTCTACTAAAAATACAAAAATTAGCCAGGCCTGGTGGCACAACCTGTAGTCCAGCTACTCAGAAGGTGGCTGAGGCACTAGAATTGCTTGGACCCGGGAGGTGGAGGTTGCAGTGAGCCAAGATCATGCAAAGACAAACTAAATAATATCTAAGCAGTGTATGAGATGGTGATAAGTGCTGAGTAGAGAATGAAGCAAGGGGCTGGGCAAGGTGGCTCACACCTATAATCCCAGCACTTTGGGAGGCCGAGGTGGGCAGATCACCTGAGGTCAGGAGTTTGAGACCAGTCTGACCAATATGGTGAAACCCAGTCTCTACTAAAAATATAAAAATTAGCCAGATGTGGTGGCGGGCACCTGTAGTCCCAGCTACTCAGGAGGCTAAGACAGCAGAATTGCTTGAACCCAGGAGGCAGAGGGTGCAGTGAGCTGAGATCACACGACTGCACTCCATCCTGGGCAACAGAGTGTTACAGAGCGAGACTCCATCTCAAAAAAAAAAAGAGAGAATCAAACAAGGAAGGTGGGTGGTGAAGGGGGTGCAATTTCAAATAGAGCGGGGTCAAGGAAAGCCTCACGGAAGAGGTGACCTTTGAGCGAAGACCTAAAAGAGATGAGAAGGGAGCCATGTGGATACCTGGGAGAGAGTGTTGCAGACAGCAGGAAGAGCACATGCAAAGGCCCTGTGGTAGGCCTGACCACCTCCCCAACTTCTTTGGTTGTGTTCTCCAGTGAGTGGCAACACACAGAGTGTCACCCTGCCTGACCTTCCTTGGGGTCCCTGTGAGCTGTGGGTGACAGCATCTACCATCGCTGGACAGGGCCCTCCTGGTCCCATCCTCCGGCTTCATCTACCAGGTAGGGGGGTTAGGATGGGATTGCCACAGGGAGGGGATGTGCTCCACTGAGAGGGAGAGGTAGCATCTGGAGTCATTACTTGGAAGCTGGGTGCAGTAGGGGCTCACCCCTGTAATCCTAACACTCTGGGAGGCTGAGGCAGGTAGATCACTTGAGCCCAGGAGTTCGAGACCAGCCTGGGCAACATAGTGAGACCCCATCTCTACAAAAAATAAAACAATTACCTGGATGTGGTAGCATGTGCCTTCGGTCCCAGCTCCTGGAGAGGCTGAGGCTCAAGGATTGCTTGAGCTGAGGAGTTGGAGGCTGCAGTATGCCGATTACACCACTGCACTCCAGCCTGGGCAACAAAGCAAGACCCTGTCTTTAAAAAATTAAGAATTGCCAGGCGCAGTGGCTCACGCCTGTAATCTCAGCACTTTGGGAGGCCGAGGCGGGTGGATCAGTTGAGGTCAGGAGTTTGAGACCAGCCTGGCCAATGTGGTGAAACCCCATCTCTACTAAAAATACAAAAATTAGCTGGGTGTGGTGGCATGCGGCTGTAACCCTAGCTACTTGGGAGGCTGAGAGAGGAGAATTGCTTGAACCCAGGAGGCGGAGGTTGCAGTGAGCTGAGATCTCACCACTGCACTCCAGCCTGGGCAACAGGGCAAGACTCCGTCTCAAAAATAAAAATAAAAAATGAAATAAAATAAAAAATTAAGAATGATCTCTTCCCTACCGTACCAGATAACACCCTGAGGTGGAAAGTTCTGCTGGGCGTCCTATTGTGGGGCTTGTTCCTGATGGGGTGTGGCCTGAGCCTGGCCACTTCTGGAAGGTGAGGCTGTCGGATACACGCATCTCTACCCACGTGGGGAAGGCAGCTGGGCATTTCGCTGAGCTTCCAGGGGGCTTGAAGGGAGGCCTCAGGGCGCAGTCACATTCATGAACCCTGCACCCTGGGCTGGGGCATCTGGCCATCTGGATCCGCTGCCCTGACTCCTCCTGTCTTGCCAGGTGCTACCACCTAAGGCACAAAGTGCTGCCCCGCTGGGTCTGGGAGAAAGTTCCTGATCCTGCCAACAGCAGTTCAGGGCAGCCCCACATGGAGGTGAGTCAAAGGGCCGGCTAGTCGGAGCCCTCTGGGGGACTGGGGAGTCCTGGGGCAGTGGGGAGGGGGTGAGGTGTGGGTCAGGGAGGCCAGGGCAGGATTACAGGCTCATCTCTTCCCAGCAAGTGCCTGAGGCCCAGCCCCTTGGGGACTTGCCCATCCTGGAAGTGGAGGAGATGGAGCCCCCGCCGGTTATGGAGTCCTCCCAGCCCCCCCAGGCCACCGCCCCGCTTGATTCTGGGTATGAGAAGCACTTCCTGCCCACACCTGAGGAGCTGGGCCTTCTGGGGCCCCCCAGGCCACAGGTTCTGGCCTGAACCACACGTCTGACTGGGGGCTGTCAGCCAGGCCAGAGGGATGCTCACACAGGTTGCACCCCAGTCCTGGATTAGCCCTCTTGATGGATGAAGACACTGAGGACTCAGAGAGGCTGAGTCACTTGCCTCAGGACACCCAGCCAGGCAGAGCTAGGATTGAAGGACCCCTATAGAGAAGGGCTTGGCCCCCATGGGGAAGACATGGATGGAAGGTGGAGCAAAGGAAAATACATGAAATTGAGAGTGGCAGCTGCCTGCCAAAATCTGTTCCGCTGTAACAGAACTGCATTTGGACCCCAGCACAGTGGCTCACGCCTGTAATTCCAGCACTTTGGCAGGCCAAGGTGGAAGGATCACTTAAAGCTAGGAGTTTGAGACCAGCCTGGGCAATATAGCAAGACCCCTCACTACAAAAATAAAACATCAAAAACAAAAACAATTAGCTAGGCATGATGGCACACACCTGTAGTCCCAGCCACTTGGGAGGCTGAGGTGGGAGGATCAGTTGAGCCCAGGAGTTCAAAGCTGCAGGGACCTCTGATTGCACCACTGCACTCCAGGCTGGGTGACAGAATGAGACCTTATCTCAAAAATAAATAAATAAAAAGCAAAAAAAAAAAAAGAAGAAGAAAAAACACTGCATTTGGGCACCATCTCAGCTCCCTTGCAGCCAGGTGCAGCATGGACCGAGTTTTTGACAACAGAATGTGGTCAGAAGTGACATGTGCCAACACGGGGTCTGGGTGGGGGCTCCCCCACACCCTTTCGTTGCCTATGAGCTGGAACATAACACATGCCTGTGATCCAGCTTTGGTCATACTCAAGGGGAAGGTGGAGCAAGAAATGAAAAGGAACCTGAATCCCTGAATGACCGCATGGATAGAACCACTGAGAAAAATAAACTTTTATAATTTTATAGCTATGGTAGCTTTGAGGTCTTTTTGTTACAGCAGCTCAATCTATACTCTCACTGATTCATAATCCTTGACTGTAGCAGGGTTAAGCCTCAAACTTCCCACCAGGAGATGATGCTGTGATTCTGTGCTGACTACACACACATTCAAGCCATCTTGAGTGCTTTCACGTTTTATTTTCAAGTATAAAGGCTTCATCGCAGAAGGAGGCCAGGGTCACAGGCAGTGGGCAAGGGGTCTGGAAGCCCAGGTGTAGGTGGATGTGCAGGCTAGCTGGCTCCCAGGTGCCACGGCCAGTCCTGTGGTACCCTGTCTGCACCTGGGACCCTCTTCTGGGTGCCAAGAGGCCGAGGTAGCTGTGAGAGGAGCTGGACATGGGGTGGAGGGGCGTGGGTTCACATGACCTCACAACACTGGCACGTCTTTTGCTTAGGGCCGCTTGCCTCTTCACCCTCGGTGGGCGCAGATGGCTCAGGCTGCTGGGCAGGCGCATAGGTGGGTACAGGGTGGGCACTGGGGTTGGCGCTGGGCCCCTCCCCCTGAAGCAGTGGCTGGCATTCGGTGGGCTGCTCTGGGGCTGGGGTCTCTGCCAGAAGGGGTGTGGCATCCCCCAAGGGGCCTTGGCCCTCAGCAGCGGTTTGGGGCTTCACTCCTTCCTCCTCCGGGGCTCCTACTGGCTTCTCCTGGGGCTGGGGTCCTTCCTCCTCTGGCCTTGTCTCCGTGTTAGCCTCAAGGGGAGGCCCTGCCTCATTCACCTCCTCTGCCTGGGATTCACTTCCTTCCCTGGACCCCTGTTGTTCTAGATTCAGATCTCCCTCGGTCCCTTGGGTCTTCTCTGTCTCCAATGATTCCTCACCTCCCCTTTTCTCTGCCTCCAGTGTCTCCTCCCCTCCCTTTCTCTCTGCCTCCAGTGTCTCCTCCCCTCCCTTTCTCTCTGCCTCCAGTGGTTCTTCGGTTGCCTCTGGCTCTTCCTCACCTCCTTTCTTCTCTACTCCCAATGGTTCTTCTACTTCCTCCTCCTCTGCCCCTCGCTTTTCCTCATCTCCTTCCTTCTCTGCCCTCAAATGTCCCTCAGCTTTTCTCTCTACGCCCAGTGGTTCCTCAACTCCTTCCCTCTCTGTTCCCAGCTTTTCTGCACCTCCTCTGCTCTCCAGCTCCAACTTCTTCTCTCCTCCTTTCCTCTCTACCACCGGCGACATCTCCGCTCCATCCCTCCCTGTCCCCGGCTTTTCCTCACTTCCTATTCCCATGGATTCTTCCGCTTTTCTCTTCTCTGCCTCCCAGGTCTCCTCGCCTCCTCCCGTCTCGGCCCCCTCGGCCCCCAGCGGGCTTTCATCTCCTCTCTCCCTCCCTGCCACCTCGGGCCCTTCCAACCCCTCCACCAGCAGCTCCTCCCAGTCTTCACTGAGGGTCACTCTCTCCACCCAAATGAAGGATCCCTCCTCTCCTCCAGAGCCTCCCTGCCCGTCACCCTCAGGGCTGCCCCGGGGCACATCTTCCCTTTCTATGGAAGCTGCTGTCTCTAATCTCTCCTGGAGCCTAGGCAAGCTGGTCTGCACGACCTCAGGGACTGTGCCTACCTCCCCCACCGCCTCTGCATCGCTGCCGCCCACCCCCTCCCAGACCACCTCCACGATGCCCCTCTCCTCCTTCACCCAGGCCGGGAGCTCCAGGCTACCAGCTCCCTTCCTGTCTCCAATGGCTTCCAGCACCACTTCCTCCACCTTAGCCTCCAGCTCGGGGCCTGTGGCCCCTGTGGCACAGTCGTCTGTGGCCCTCAGCCCTTCCCACACCACGCTCACTACGCCCCCTCCTTTGGCCTCGCCCACCTGCCCTTCAGATGGCACCGCCCTCTGACTTAGCCCCTGCTCTGGAGTGGGGATGGGGCTGGGGCATGGGCCGTTGGCTTCTGAGGAGTCCCCTGCTGCCCTGGGGACCTGCCTCGGGGCTGGCAGAAACCCCATGACATCCTCCCTGGGCTCAGAGGGGGACTCTGGAGGCGTGCCCACTAGTCCGGCTGGCAGGGAGGCTCTCTTGTTCAGATCAGTCTGGCCTGGGGGAGTCAGAGGACAAAAGAGAAGACGGTTAAGATGGAACAAAAGGACTGCCATCCACACTCCCCTTGAGTCACCCTCTCACACCCAGGCTCTGGGGTGACCTGACCCCCAGACCTAGGGGCTCCCACACTTACCTACAGAAACTGCCTCGACAATGGACTGGGAGAGAGGACGGTGACCCTGCAGAGATGGCAGAGACATGGTCAGGCTGGCCCTCATCCCCACCTCCAGCCTCCCTGCATGCTAGGCTCCCACCCCACCACCCCCAGATACCCTCAATGGCTCTCTATTACCTTCAGGATCAAACTCCACACTGTACCTCTGCCTTCCTCATCTATCTTATTGCCCTATGTTCCAGGGCCTTGCACACAGTAGGTGCTTAAACAATACTGCATTCCCATAGCCAATCTGTATTAGGGGCCTACTTTGCCAATTACTGGTTACCATGGACAAGGAACACTTAAGCCTTTTGTTTTTGGCACTTACATTCCAATCAACATAAATACAAATTAATTTTTTTTTTTTTGAGATGGAGTCTTGCTGTGTCGCCCAGGCTGGAGTGCAGTGGCATAATCTCGGCTCACTGCAACCTCTGCCTCCTGGTTTCAAGCGATTTCCCTGTCTTAGCCTCCCTAGTAGCTGGGACTACAGGCGCCTGCCAGCATGCCCAGCTACTTTTTGTTTTTTTGAGACAGAGTCTCACTCTGTCACCCAGGGTGAAGTGCAGTGGTGTGATCTCAGCTCACTGCAACCTCTGTCTCCAGGGTTCAAGTGATTCTCCTGCCTCAACCTCCCCAGTAGCTGGGACTACAGGGACACACCACCATACCGAGCTAATTTTTGTGTTTTTAGTAGAGACGGGGTTTCACCATGTTGGCCAGGCTGGTCTCCAATTCCTAACCTTAAGTGATCCGCCCACCTCGGCCTCCCAAAGTGCTGGGATTACAGGTGGGAGCCACCATTCCCGGCCTATACTGTTGTTATTCCCATTTTAGAGATGGGGAAACTAAGGCTTGGGAAAGGAAATTGACCTGCCAAGACCACAGAGCAAAGTAAAAGTGGGAAGCGGATCTGAATGCAGACCTAGTGGTCAGGCTGCCCTTGGAGAAAGGTGCATTCCTGATTCCATGTCCTGCTTTGAGGCCTGCTGGCCACACCCCCCCATCCCACTCCCCAGATCACCCCCCTCACCTGTCTGCGCCAGCTGGGCCTGCCTGAGGGCTTGTGCTGGGCACCTGTGGAAGCACTTTGCAACAGCTGCAGCTGGGACTGGAGTCTGAAGAAGAGAGAGGGCTGCTAGGAGCTGGGCCCCCACACTCCTTGGGCTCCTAGGCTCAAGCTACCACCTCCTTGGAATGTGCCCAGGATCTCGATCTCACCCAGCTGGGGCAGGGTTCGGGCAGAGATAGCAGGTCTCCACTCACGTGAACAAACTGTCTTCCAGGTTCCGGATTCGGGCCTGAGCCTGGCCCTCGGGTGACTGGGGGTCCTTCGAGGTGGGGTCTTCAGATGGCTCTGGCACTGCAGCTGCCCCATCCATTAGCCAACGTTCCCGGAGAGACTTCCTCTGGGCAGGGGAAGGGAGTTGGGGCTGGGCATATAGACTACCCCGGTCCATGTAAAGTCCCCTCCCGACCTCTGCAGGCTGGGCAGGTATCTTATCACCTTCTCACAACCACTTAGATGCGACACACATCAGGCTGGGATACATGGCCACAGTGCCCCCCAACGCTGCAAGTGGGCAGACATCCCTTGTTCCAAACCCTTCCAAAATGAAACGGGCACTTCCAAAATGAAATCAATGTCCCTCCCTACTGGCCCCTCCCTACCCCAAAGCTGGACTTCAGCTCCTCTCCATCTCCCCCAAATTGGGACAAACAGCATCACTGTCCCAGACTTTTCCCCAAATGGAACAAATGTCCCCATGACCACCTCACTTCGTCCCTGTCCCTCCCAGGCTGGGAAAGACATCCCCCGCCCCGGCCAAGCTGGAACCAACGCCCCCAACTGCCCGCTCCCCCCCAAAATTGGACAGAGGCTCCTATCGTCCCCCAAACCGACTCGCACAGACACCCCCCACTTCATTCCCCAGGCTAGGCAGGCGCCCCTGCCCGCCCCCAACCTTGAGACGCTCCACGCGGAGTTTCTCCTCCTCCAGCTCCCGGCGCGCGGCGCGGATCTCTTCCTGCAGCCGCCGCTTCTCCTGCGCACAGAGGACCCGGAGCTGCCCGCCGGCCGGGCGCGGCCTCCACCACCTCCTCTTCCCTCCCTTTCCCCTCCCTCCTCCGCGGGGCTCCCCGGAGCTCCCGGGGCTCCCGAGGCAGCGAGCCCGGCGGGGGCGGCCCAGCACGGGTCTGCACCCAGGGCGGGGAGGGGGCTGCGGAGGCGCTGACTCAGCGGCGGGCGGAGGGTGGGGGGGCGGGGCGGGGGCGGGGCCGGCCGCGCCCGGGATGCTGCGGAGGCCTCGCCCGCGCCCAATGGGGGTCTGTGGATGGGGGGGTGTAGAGGGTAGGGCCTTGGGACAGCTATCGGGGGAGGGGCAGAGCTGGGGAGCTCCGAGATACGAGGTTAAGAGAAATGGGGATCAAAGGGAGGGTGCGGCTGGATGCGGTGGCTCACGCCTGTAATCCCGGGACTTTGGGAGGCCGAGGCGGACAGATCGCTTGAGGTCAGGAGTTCTAGCCTACCCTGGCCAACATGGTGAAAACCCGGCTCTACTAAAAATACAAAAATTAGCTGGGCGTGGTGGCGCGCGCCTGTAATCCCAGCTACCGGGGAGGCTGAGGCGGGAGAATCTCTTGAACCCGGGAGGCGGAGGTTGCAGTGAGCGGAGATCGCGCCACTGCACTCCAGCCTGGGCGACAGAGCGAGACTCCGTCTCAAAAAAAGAAAAAAGGAGGGGAGGGTGCTAGTGAGATGGGGGGTCCGAAATGGGGATGCAGCCATGGGAGCCCAGAGTAATGGAGTGTAGACATGGAATCTAGAGAGATGGGGTGCAGAGGTGGGGGTGCAGAGAGATGGGGTACAGAAGTGGGGTACAGTGAGATGGGGTACAGAAGTGGGGTGCAGATAGCTGGGGTATAGAAGTTGAGTTTGGAGAGATAGGGTACAGAAGTGGGATATAGAGAGATAGGGTGCAGGGAGATGGGGTTCCATAGATGGGGAATAAAAAGGAGCGTGCCAGTGAGATGGGGATCCAAAATGGGGGTGCAGCCATGGGGGTCCAGCGAGATGGGGTGCAGAGATGGGGATCAAAAGAAGGATGCTAGTGAGTAGTGAGATGGGAGTGCAGCCACGGGGTCCAGAAATACTGAGGTGTAGAGGTGGGGATCAGGGAGATGGGATACAGAGATAGGGGTCAGAAATATGGGGTACAGAGGTGGAGGTATGGATAGATGGGGTATGTAAGTGGGTGCGGAAAGTTGGGGTTCAGGGAGATGGAGGAGGGAAGGATGCAGGACAGAGATAGGATCAGAGTTACCACTCTGATGGTAACCAGACCCAGAGATGCGGGAGTCCAGAGAGACCAGGAAGTCAGGGATGAAAGTTCCCAAGGAAGGACTGTCAGGATGGGGGCTCCGAGGTAGGGAGATTTGAGAGATAGCGGTCTGATAAACGGCGGTCCGAGAGATGCGGCTCAGGCATGGGGTTTTTGGGAGGCTGAGGTTCAGGAATGAGGCATAGACGATGCAGACTCTGGAAGTGTGGGAGCCACAAGTCCCCATTCTGAGGGTGGTAGTGACCAGACAGGAACTGGGGGGCAGAGAGGGCTGAGAATTGGTGTGGGGAGCCCTGGGCGGGGCTGGAGCTGAGGGCGCTCTCCGCAGAGATGACGGAGAGAGGAGGAGGGAGCATGGGGGAAAGTTTGGGGATGCCCAGGGCGCGGGGAGGGCGTCACTTACAGCGATTACTTCTAGCCGCTGCCGGTAGAGGGAGCTCTCCGCCATGGGCCTGTTGGGAGAGGGCAGGGGCTTCGAGGGGCTCCCAGAGACCGCACCCGTCTTGAACACCCCTCTCTTGGCCAAGATCCCTGAGCAGTAGGGAAATTGCCCCGAGCCCAGCACTTTGCCTCTGTTTCCCCTTTGCACCTGGGAAGAGTCTGGGCGGGGAGCGAGGGTCTTGGGAGGGGAACTGAGCAGTGACCATGACTGGTGAGGCTAAAGCCCTTCCTAAATCTGGCTTTGCCTCTCTCAGCCTCAGTTTCCTCATCTGTAAGATGGGTAGGAATAGCTTGACCACCCTGTCCTCGCCACCCCCGATCTCAGAGGACCCTTGCAAGGAGCTATTCATGCAGGGAAAAGCTTAGGATACAGTGCTACAAAAATTGTCCCATTGTTTATGAATAATCATAATTTATATAATTCCATGATGAATAATATGTATGATTAATTATAATAACCATCTCCAGTCTGACGTGCAGAAACTCTCAAATGCCACCAGGCCCCTAACAGGCTGTGTGCCTCTTTCTCTTCCCAGTCCCACGCCCTCTCTGGACCTCAGCTCCTACCCAGAATTTCTCAAGCGCTGAGGGGGTAAGCGAGTCTGTGGCCCTCCCACTGTTGCCATGGTAACTCCAGAGCTGCCTCCTCCACTTGCTAACCCCCCTCCCTGGGGACAAGGATCACTGGGTTACTCTGCCTAGGACTGGACTCTGAGCTGGGAGGAGGGGGACTTGCCATTTAAGGTTTAACTCGAGATTCCCCTGTCGTTGTCTTCCTCAAAACATCTCTACTTCTCAGCCTCCAGAGTGGCCTCTGGACCCACTTACGCTCCCCCTGGAAGCTGGAGGGTGACTGTCATACTGCAAGATGATTAGGGGGCAGTCAGTGTCACACCAACCTTATCAACACAGACATGCATTGGGCACCCCTGCCTATGTCGCTATGTTGACCATGTGTCACAGGCCAGTATCTAGAAAGCGATGTCTCTGCCTGTCATCTCCACCACCCGGCATGGACGGGCGCTGATCAAACCCTCAAACATTTATTAATTTGAACAGTCACCCTACTGGGTAAGCCTCATTGCCCGAACTCCAGCTAGGACCTCCCAGATCTTCTGCGGCCACAACGTGAAGGCATAATAGCACTTATAGTGCTATATATATGATATATATATATATACTATATATAGCATATAGTGTTCTAAGTGCCCTATGGGGTTTCCGCTGGGTTCCCACAGCCACCTCTGCCTCCCCCTCCCTGCCTCTATCATGACACAGTGGAGTCAACTCTTTGCTGAGTTGACATTCCAGCTAAGAACAAAATCAACCAACCATTAGCTAGCCCATAACACATGCCAGGTGCAATGTAATTCATTGAATCCTCCCAACGACTCTAGGAGGTAAGCTATATGAATGTGTCCATTTTATGGATGGGAAAACTGAGGTTCTGAGAAGTGGCAGCAGTGTCCAAGGTCATGGAGCCAAGATCAGAACTTGAAGCTGTCAGATCCAAAATACTGAGAACACAGCTGGTGAGGGGGCGGGGGTGCAGGTCTAGGAACCCCCATCAAGGTAGGTAAGAGATCAGCCTGGAGACCCTGAATGCTGTTTGGGGCCAGGAATTGAAGTCATGCTCTTTTTTTTTTTTTTTTTGAGTTGGAGTCTCGCTCTGTCGCCCAGGCTGGAGTGCAATGGCTCAATCTCAGCTCACTGCAACCTCCGCTTCCTGGGTTCAAGCGATTCTCCTGCCTCAGCCTCCTGAGTAGCTGAGATTACAGGCGTGCACCACCAAGCCCGGCTAATTTTTGTATTTCTAGTACAGACGGGGTTTCACCATACTGGCCAGGCTGGTCTCGAACTCCTGACCTCAAGTGATCTGCCCACCTCGGCCTCCCAAATTGCTGGGATTACAGGCGTGAGCCACCGTGCCCGGCCACGAAGTCATGCTTTGCAAGATATCCCAAAGGAAGCCCAGATTCTGTGCTTATAGGTTTGCTCCTGGGGGAGGGCTGAAGTCCCGTGGTCTCATGTACCACCCCCAAGATATAATCTCCCTGCCTCTTCCTTGCTGGGGGGGATCAGGTTCCCATTGCTAAGCAACCAGGTTTGTAGTTGGTGAATAATGCAATGGAGGACCTACAAGGGTGAGGAACCGAACTGGGGTCCCTAGTGTGGGGGGAAGCCCCTTTTCCAAAACTCTTTCCAAACCTCTGAAGCCCCCTCTACCCTTTTAACCTTAAAAAGCTCTCACCCCTCAGCTGTGAAAAGACTTCACACACCCCATTCCGTCTTGCTTATCTCTAACTAACTCTGGAAGAACAACGTAGGCAGCCCGGGCTTCTGGCCACCCGCAAGAGTTGGTGGCCATTTCATGAAGGAGGTCATCCTTGCAATGTTGCCATTGTCTTTCTCAGGCTGGGAGCTTTTAACTTCTGTTGGATCTCAAGCCTTTTCTCCCACCTTGGACACTGAGGGGGTGATTCTAGAGGCAAAACGTGGAACCCAGTGACCCTGACCTTCCCCACTGCCCGCACCACAGCAATAGCCCCACCCCCTGGCTGGACTTTGGGTTCTCAGCCCTGGCAGCGGAAAATCCCCGAAGAGGAAAGGGCAGGGGGAGCCTATATCTCTCTCCCACCCCATGACTCTTTAAGGAAGGGTGACATTGACGAGCCTATGGGGTTGGCTGGCCACCCCCTCCACTCCCCAGGTCCCCTTAGGAGAGGCCAGTGGAGCTCCCGGCTCCCAGACAAGGCCAGCATCCCCCATGAGCCCCTCCCAAGGCCCTGCCCACCAGCCCCCTGACCTCCCAGACACTTACATGGGTGTGGCCAGAGACCACACCTGGCTCTGCAGGGCCATCTCTGCCCAGAAGTTCACTTTCTGGTCTCCGAGTTCTGGACCCACCACCCACTTGCCTGAAGGTGCCCCGGAGGCTGTGACTTGGCTGCCTGGAGTGGGGGGGGGGTGCTGCGGGCGGGCACCGGGAGAGCTGGTCCAGCGGGTTTGGGCCAGGGAGGCGGGAGGCACACCAAAGAGGGGGGCTGGGGGCTGGAGGGCAGTTCTGGGGAGGTACTATCAGCTGTCCTGATAAATTATTCACCAGCCTCTGGCCTCTTTGTTGCACTCAGCTGCCTCCCGGAAAACACGCTTTCACACACGCGTGGTCAAGCATGGGGGTGAGAGTACTGAGTCGCTGACTCCCCCTGCCACCAGAGAATGGCATTTCTACTTGGCACCCCAATCATCTTGAGTCTGACTGCCGGCCAAGACTCACCCACACGAGAGCACCATTGCATAGCACACAGGCTGGAGACTGTTTTATTTTTTTAGAGATGGGGGTCTTACTCTGTTGCCCAGGCTGAAATGCAGTAGTGCGATCATAGCTCACTGCAGTTTCAGACTCCGGGGCTTAAACAATCCTCACGCCTTGGCTTCTCAAAGTGCTGGGAGTACAGGCATGAGCCACCACACCTGGCAGATAACATTTTTTAAAATTATTTTTTGAGGCCAGGCGCAGTGGTGCATGCGTGTAATCCCAGCACTTTGGGAGGCCCAGGTGGGTGGATCACCTGAGGGCGGAGTTCAAGACCGATCTGACCAACATGGTGAAACCCCGTCTCTGCTAAATACAAAAAAAAAACTTAGCCGGGCATGGTGGTGCATGCCGGTAACCTCAGCTACTTGGGAGGCTGAGGCAGAAGAATCACTTGAACCCAGGAGGCAGAGGTTGCAGTTAGCCAAGATCGCACCATTGCACTCCAGCCTGGGCAACAAGAGCAAAACGCTGTCTAAAAAAAAAGATTACTTTTTGAGCCGGGCACGGTGGCTCACGCCTGTAATCCCAGCACTTTGGGAGGCCGAGGTGGGCGGATCACGAGGTCAGGAGTTTGAGACCAGCCTGGCCAACATGGAGAAAGCCTGCCTCTGCTAAAAATACAAATTAGCCAGGTGTGGTAGCACACCTGTAGTCCTAGCTACTCGGGAGGCTGAGGCAGGAGAATTGCTTGTACCCAGGAGGTGGAGATTGCAGGGAGCTGAGATCGTGCCACTGCACTCCAGCCTGGGTGACGGAGTGAGACTCCATCTGAAAAAAAAAATTACTTTTTGATCGTGGTAAAATACACATAACAAAATTTACCATTAGTGGCATTTAGTATGTTCACAATATTATGTAATCCTCACCACTGTCGGGTTCAGAATATTTTCATCCACCCAAAAGGAAGCGGTCACTACTCATTCCCCTGCCTCCCGTCCCTGGCAACCACCAATCTGTGTCCATCTCTATGGATTTGCCTATTCTGGAATTTTTTTTTTTTTTTTTTTTTTTTTTTTTAGACGGAGCCTCACTCTATTGCCCAGGCTAGAGTGCAATGGCACAATGTTGGCTCACTGCAACCTCCATCTGCTGGGTTCAAGCAATTTTCCTGCCTCAGCCTCCCAAGTAGCTAGGATTACAGGCACCCGCCATCATGCCCAGCTAATTTTTGTATTCTTGTAGAGACAGGGTTTCACCATGTTGGCCAGGCTGGTCTCGAACTCCTGACCTCAGGTGATCCATCCTCCTTGGCCTCCCAAAGTGCTGGGATTACAGGCGTGAGTCACCGTGCCTGGACTATTCTGGATAGTTCTATAAAAATGGACTCACAGGCTGGGTGTGGTGGCTCACACCTGTAATCCCAGCACTTTGGGAAGCTGAGGTGAGTGGATCACCTGAGGTCGGGAGTTCGAGACCAGCCTGACCAACGTGGAGAAACCCTATCTCTGCTAAAAATACAAAAATTAGCCAGGCGTGGTGGTGCATACCTGTAATCTCAGCTACCTGGGAGGCTGAGGCAGGAGAATCACTTGAACCCAGGAGGTAGAGGTTGCGATGAGCCGAGATCACGCCATTGCACTCCAGCCCGGGCAACTCAGTCTTAAAAAAAAAAAAGACTCACACACTATGCGGCCTTTTGTGTTTGGCTTCTTTCACTCAGCATCACGTTTTAAAATTTCATCCATGTAGCGTGTATTTATTGTTCCTTAATTCCTTTTTTTTTTTTTGAGACAGAGTCTCGCTCTGTCACCCCGGCTGGAGTGCAGTGGTGTGATCTCGGCTCACCGCAAGCTCCGCCTTCCGGGTTCACACCATTCTCCTGCCTCAGCCTCCCGAGTAGCTGGGACTACAGGTGCCCGCCAACACGCCCGGCTAATTTTTGTATTTTTAGTAGAGACGGGGTTTCACTGTGTTAGCCAGGATGGTCTCGATCTCCTGACCTCGTGATCCACCCGCCTCGGCCTCCCAAAGTGCTGGGATTACAGGCATGAGCCACTGTGCCCAGCCCCCTTAATTCCTTTTTTATGGCTGAATAATATTTCATCATATGACTATACTATATTTTGCTGATCCATTTATCCATTGATGGACATTTGAATTATTTCCACCTTTTGGAGGAAATAAAATATTCTATTTATTATTTATTTATTTATTTTAGACAGTCTCACTGTGTCGCCCAGGCTGGACTGGAGTGCAGTGGTGCGATCTTGGCTCACTGCAACCTCTGCCCCCAAGGTTCAAGTGATTCTCCTGCCTCAGACTCCTGAGTAGCTGGGATTACACGCATGCACCACCAGGCCTGGCTAATTTTTGTGTTTTTAGTAGAGGCGGGGTTTCACCATATTGGCCAAGCTGGTCTTGAATTCCTGACCTCAAGTGATCCGCCCCCCAAAGTGCTGGGATTACAGACATGAGCCACCACGTCCAGCCCATTTAATTGTTTGTAGATTGATTTTATAACTGTCAAATATTTAGATGTTGGAGCCAGGCATGGTGGCTCATGCCTGTAATTCCAACTACTCAGGAGGCGGAGGCAGGAGGATTGCTTAAGCCCAGGAGGTTGAGGCTGCAGTGACTGCACTCCAGCCTAGGTGTCAGAGCAAAACCCTATCTCAAATAATAATAATAATAAGACATTATTCTAGGCATGGGGGCATTGGGTATAGAGATGAACTAGACAACCAGAAAATGCTATTATGCAGCTCCCTTTCTTGTATGGGAAGAGAGACAGATAATACACAAATAGAAAGAAATATAAAAGCAATTGGTGCCGGGCCTGGTGGCTCATGCCTGTAATCCCAGCACTTTGGGAGTCCGAGCAGGCAAATCACCTGAGGTCAGGAGTTCAAGACCAGCCTATCCAACATGGCGAAACCCCCGACTCTACTAAAAATACAAAAAATTAGCCGGCCATGCACCTGTAATCCCAGCAACTCAGGAGGCTGAGATAGGAGAATCGCTTGAACCTGGGAGGTGGAAGTTGCAGTGAGCCGAGATGGCGCTACTGCACTCCAGCCTGGGCAACAAAGCAAGACTCCTTCTCAAAAAAAAAATAATAACAATAAAAAGAAGGCTGGGGCCAGGCGCAGTGGCTCACGCCTGTAATCCCAGCACTTTGGGAGGCCGAGGCGGGCAGATCACGAGGTCAGGAGATCGAGACCATCCTGGCTAACATGGTGAAATCCTGTCTCTACTAAAAAATACAAAAAAAAAAAAAAAAAAAAAAAATCCAGGCGTGGTGACAGGCGCCTGTAGTCCCAGCTACACGGGAGGCTGAGGCAGAAGAATGGCATGAACCCGGGAGGTGGAGCTTGCAGTGAGCTGAGATCGTGCTACTGCACTCCAGGCTGGGCGACAGAGCGAGACTCCCTCTCAAAAAAAGAAGAAGAAGAAGGCTGGGCGCGGTGGCTCATGCCTGTAATCCCAGCACTTCGGGAGGCCGAGGTGGGTGGATCATCAGGTCAGGAGTTCAAGACCAGCCTGGCCAACATGGTGAAACCCCGCCTCCACTAAAAATAGAAAAATAAGCCAGCCGCGGTGGTGCGCACCAGTAATCCCAGCTACTCGGGAGGCTGTGGCAGAAGAATTGCTTGAATCCTGGAGGCAGAGGTTGCAGTGAGCCAAGATCGTGCCACTGAACTCCAGCCTGGTTGGCAGAGTGAGACTTTTTGTCAAAAATAAAATAAAATTTAAAAAAATAAAAATAAAAGCAATTGGTGGCAACCGCAATTGGGGGTGAGTTATTGAGAATACCTGGAATGGGGCTAAAGAAGGAGTGCTGTTGTAGGCTGGGTTATCAGAGACCACTTCCCTGAAGAAGTGACATTTGAGGTGAGACCTGAATAGAGGAACCAGCCATGTGACTGTCATTTCAAGCAGAGAAAACAGCAGTGCAAAGACCCTGAGGTGGGGAAGCAGTTGGGGGAGGGGTTAAGGGAAGTACAAAGCTGAAATGAAGTGACACAACGGGACAGTTTGAAAAGATGTTACCTGAGAAGTGGGCAGAGCCTGCTGAGGCAAGGTAGAGAATTCGTATTTTTATTCTAAATTTGGTGGGAGCCTTTGTTTTATTTTTATTATTATTATTATTTAAGAGATGGTGTCTCAGTATGTTGTCCAGGCTGTTCTTGAACTTAGGCTCAAGCGATCCTCCCGCCTCAGCCTCCAGGGTAGCTAGGATCATGAGCAAGCTACTGTGCGTGGCTTGATGGGAACCTTTGAGAGGGAGGAGGTGGCTGGAACAAGGATGGAGAGAAGTGGATGAATCCACAATCTGTTTGGAGGCGGAGTCAAGAGAGTTTGCTGATGAATTGGAGGGTGGCTAAAGGAAAGAAATTAAGGCTGACTCCTGGGGTACTTTTTGGCACAAAAAACTGAATGGGTGAAATTGACACACATGGTGAGGAGGAGTAGGGTTGGAAAAACCAAGAATGTGGTTTTGGAAGTGTTCAGTCTGAAATGTCTATCAGACCTGAGACTGCCAGACATGAGCCCAAAGCCTAGGGGAGCAGTCAGAGTTAGAGACAGAAATTTGGGAGACATCAGCATAAAGATTATTTATATAACATATGATATAATATATATCATATGTTATATATATTACATATAATATATAATAAATATATAATATATAATAAATATATAATATATAATAAATATATAATATATAATAAATATATAATATATTATAAATATATAATATATTATAATTATATAATTATAATATATTATAAATATATTATAAATATATAATTATAATATATTATAATTATATAATTATAATATATTATAAATATATAAATTATAATATATAAATATATAATATATTATAAATATATGATATATAATATATAAATATATAATATATAATATATTATAAATATATAATATATATATTATTATATCATAATATCATATAATATATATTATATTTAATATAATATATATTATATATCATATAATATATATTATATTATATATTATATTATATGATATATAATATAATATATAATATGTAATATACTATATATCATATGTCCTACATGATATATCATATATATGTCCTACATGATATATCATATATATGTCCTACATGATATATCATATATATGTCCTACATGATATATCATATTATATATAATATGTAATATAATATATATTATATTATACATTATATATTATATATTATATATTACATATTATATATAATATGTTATATATTATATATTATATATTATATATCATATATGACATGTTATATATATTATATATTATATATTTATAATATATTAGATATATAATACATAATATATAATATACATTATATATAATATATATTATATAATATATATTATATTATATATTATATATTATATAATATATTATATATTATATATTATATATTATATATTATATATTATATTATATAATATATAATATAATATATATTATATTTTATATAATATATTATATATAATATATATTTTATATAATACATATATTATATATATTATATGTAATATATAATATATAATATAATACATATAAAATATATTATATATGTTATTATACATATATTGTATATTATATGTACTATATATTATACATATATAGTATATTATATGTACAATATATATTATACATATATAGTATATATATTATACAATATAACATAAATATATAAATATATAAATATATTTATATATTTATATAATATTTATATATTTATATATTATGTATAAATATATATTATGTAGTGTATAATATATATTATATAATATATAATAGATAATATGTGATATATATTATATAATATATAGTATATATTATATAATTTGTGATATATAATATATAATATATAATATGTGTTATATATTATATATATATTAGAAGTGGAGTCTCGCCACTTGCCATGTTGCCCAGGTTGGTCTCAAACTTCTTGCCTCAAGTGATCCTCCTGCCACAGCCTCCCAAAGCACTGGGATTACAGGCGTGAGCCACTGCACCCAGTGTAGATTTTTTTTTTTGAGACTGAGTCTCACTCTATCACCCAGGATGGAGTGCAGTGGCACGATCTCGGCTCACTGCAACCTCCGCCTCACAGGTTCAAGAGATTCTCCTGCCTCAGCCTCCTGAGTAGCAGGCCCACGCCATCATGCCCACCTAAATTTTTTTGTATTTTTAGTAGAGATGTGGTTCCACCATGTTGGCCAGGGTGGTCTCGAACTCCTGACCTCAAGTGATCCACCACCTCCGCCTCCCAAAGTTCTGAGATTACAGGTTTGAGCCACTGTGCCCAGCCCAGCCTAGATGTTTAAAACATGAGATTGAAATTTGTCAGAGCCTGAGTCCGGACAGGAAAGATTGTGCACTTGAGGCTGGTGGCAGTGGCTCACACCTGTAATCCTAGCACTTTGGGAGGCCAAGGCGAGTAGATCATGAGGTTAGGAGTTCAAGACCAGCCTGGCCAAGATGGTGAAACCCTGTCTGTACTAAAAATACAAAATTAGCTGGGCGTGGTGGTGGGTGCCTGTAATCCCAGCTACTCGGGAGGCTGAGGCAGAGAATTGCTTGAACCCAGGAGGTGGAGGTTGCAGTGACCCAAGATCGTGCCACTGCACTCCAGCCTGGACGACAGAACAAGACTCCTTCTCAAAAAAAAAAAAAGGCTGGGCGCAGTGGCTCATGCCTGTAATCCCAGCACTCTGGGAGGCTGAGGCAGGAGGATCACCTGAGGTAATGAGTTCAAGACCAGCCTGGCCATGGTAAAACCCCGTCTCTACTAAAAATACAAAAAATTAGGTGGGCGTGCTGGCACATGCCTGTAATCCCAGGTACTTGGGAGGCTGAGGCAGGAGAATCACTTGAACCCCGAGAGGCAAAGGTTTCAGTGAACCGAGAACGCACCATTGCACTCCAGCCTGGGCAACAAGAGCAAAACTCGGTCTCAAAAAAGAAAAGATTGTGCACTTGAACACAGTGGTTGATGAGAACTTAATAAAGACTCAGATTATAAAGCTGGAGGAGAAACCATCAAGGCACAGTACAGACATCCTGGGTTAGCAACGCCTGGGAGCTGTGACCACCTCTTTGCCCTGGAGAGAGCTGTGTAGAGCTACTGCCTGTAGCAGAGGGATGTCACCAATGGGGCTTGGAGGGAGGGGACATGGGATAAACTTTTTTTTTTTTTTTTTTGAGACAGAGTCTTGCTCTGTCGCCCAGGCTGGAGTGCAATGGTGTGATCTCAGCTCACTACAACCTCCATCTCCCAGGTTCAAGCAATTCTCCTGCCTCAGCCTCCCAAGTAGCTGGGATTACAGGTGCCCGCCACCATGCCCAGCTAATTTTTAGTATTTTTAGTAGAAATGGGTTTTCGCCATGTTGGCCAGGCTGGTCTCGAACTCCTGACCTCAGGTGATCCACCTGCCTCGGCCTCTCAAAGCGCTGGGATTACAGGCATGAGCCACTGCGCCTGGCCAACTTTTTTTTTTTTTTTTTTTTTTTTGAGACAGAGTCTTACTCTGTTGCTCAGGCTAGAGTGCAGTGGTGTGATCACAGCTCACTGCAGCCTTGACTTCCCTGGGCTCAGGTGATCCTCCCACCTCAGCCTCCTGAGTAGCTGGGACTGTAGGCACACACCACCAACATGCTGCTAATTTTTGCATTTTTTTGTAGAGATGGGGTCTCACTAAGTTGCCCAGGCTGGTCTTGAACTCCTGGGGCTCAAGCCATCTGCCCGCCTCAGCCTCCCAAAGTGTTGGGATTACAGGTGTGAACCACCGTGCCCAGCTAAACATCTTTTTTTAGTGTTATTTTATTTATTTATTTATTTAGAGACAGGGTCTTTCTCTATCACCCAGGCTGGAGTGTATTGGCATTATTATAGCTCACTGCGGCCTCAAACTCCTAGGCTCAAATGATCCTCCCACCTCAGCCTCCCAAGTACCTGGGCTTACAGACACAAACCACCATACCCAGCTAATTTTAAAAGATGTCTTTCCTTCCTTCCTTCCTTCTTTCCTTCCTTCTTTCCCTCCCTCCCTTTCTCTCTCTCTCTCTCTCTCCCTCCCTCCCTCCCTCTCTCTCTCTCTCTCTCTTTCTTTCTTTCTTTCTTTCTTTAGAGACAGGGTCTCCCTATATTACTCAGGCTGGTTTCAAGCAATCCTCCTGCCTCGGCCTCCCAAAGTGTTAAAATTACAGGTGTGAGCCACCGTGCCTGGCTGGGATAAACACCTTAGCTTCACTCTCCTCTCTTTCATCAGGTGACCCCAAGGAAGCCAGAGGGGAAGGAAGGTGAAAGAGAAGTCTGAGAAGGGGTGCTTGTGAAGTGGAAGGAAATCAGGAGGGGGTGGTGTGCCCAAAGACCAAGGAGCTAATGAAGAGGAGGACAGGGAATGAAGTCAGTGATTGAATCTGCCAAACGGACATCATAGGTGCCCTTGTCAGAAAAAGCTCCCAGAAGCCGGGTGCGGTGGCTCATACCTGTAATCCCAGCACTTTGGGAGGCTGAGGCGGGCAGATCATGAGGTCAGGAGTTCGAGACAAGGCTGGCCAACATGCTGAAACCCCGTCTCTACTAAAACAACAAAAAAATTAGCTGGGTGTGGTGGCACACGCCTGTAATCCCAGCTACTCCAGAGGCTGAAGCAGGAGAATGGCTTGAACTCGGGAGGCGGAGGTTGCAGTGAGCCAAGATCACGCCACTGCACTCCAGCCTGGGCGACAGAGTGAGACTTCGTCTCAAAAAAGAAAAAGAAAAAAATGTTCCCGGGAATGGGGGCCAAGAACCCAGCCCAGTTGGCATGGCTGGAGGAAGGACCAGGAGATGATACAGTGGGGAAGGTGCTATAGAGACAACTTTTTCCCAGAAGTATACAGCTTATTTATTTATTTATTTATTTATCTATTTATTTATTTATTTTGAGACAGAGTTTTGCTCTTGCTGCCTAGGCTAGAGTGCAGTGGCACGATCTTGGCTCACTGTAACCTCCACCTCCCAGGTTCAAGTGATTCTCCCACCTTAGCTTCCCGAGTAGCTGGGATTACAGGCGCCCACCACCAGGCCTGGCTAATTTTTTTTTGTATTTTTAGTAGAGACGGGGTTTGGCCATGCTGGCCAGGCTGGTTTCGAACTCCTGACCTCAGGTGATCCTCCCGCCTCGGCCTCCCGAAGTACTGGCATCAGGGGCATGAGCCTCCGTGCCCGGCCGGTAACTGTATTTTTCCTTCTGGTCACCCCAGAATGGTGGGGTTGGGGGTAGGTTCTGGGAAGAGTCTGCTTCCATTAGGGGGAAAGTGGAAAATGTCCCTAGGGGAGGGTGGCCCGCGCAAGGGCATCGATCCTGCCCTTGAACCGCATGATCCGGCCCCAGCTGCTCTCTCCCCCTACCCTGGACGCCTCTTGTTTCCTGTCTGGGCCTCCCCAGGCGCCCGGGCCCAAGGTGACCGCCTTTCAACTGCAACCGCTGAGCTGCGCCCGGGGTGCGCTGTGTCCGTCTCTCCCTCCTCCCTCAATCCGGGAGTGCCCTTGGCCGCGGACACCTCCCGGATTTTTCCGGGAGGAGAGGGGAAGCCGCTTCTCGGCTTGGCGGGAGGGCAGTGGAGCGCGTCTGGGAACCTCGCTGAGCCCAGGCATTAGTAGGGAGACCCCAGCGCGCAGTAAGGCGGCTCCTGGCGCCCCCTCGGGCCGGAGCTGTGCGCTGCAAGGCTGGATCGGAGGGAGGGCCCAGGGGCCTGAGTCGCTGCCTGCCGGCTGGCACGACTGAGCGGGGCTGCCCGGGTCCCGAAAAGACGGCTTCGGGGGACACCTCACCAAGGGGCTAGTGGTTCAGAACCCCAGTCCGACGCGCTACTGGGCCCAGTCTCCGGGACGATGACGGGGACATGGCTCTGAAAAAGTGCCAGGGTGCGCTCAGTAGAACCCAGCACCCAGAATGGCCCCCCAGAGAGCGAGGCCGGGTCTAGGGAAGCCCTCTTCCAAGAAGTCCTGTGCCCTGAGGTGACTGGGCGCGCTAGTTGCTGAAACTGAGTGCCCCACCGAGGCGCCCCTGTCCCGAGGGCGGGGCCAGGGCGGGGCGGGAGTCCTCCTGGCAGGTGCCGGGGGCGGTGCCCGGCCCTGCCCCCGGGGGCCGTTCCTGGAGGCCAGAGGCGGGTCAGAGAAGCGGCTGGTGCGGGCGACGCCTTGGAACCCACGGGCCGCCACTGCCGCCACAGGTGCCTCAGTGCCCTCTGTCCTCGCTCTGGGAATCAAAACCCCGGTTGGGAACTGAGGCTTCCGAACTGCTTCCAACCCTGGACACCAAGGCCCCCACCGGCCGGAGAACGAAACCCTGGGGTCGTCTGAAGAAGGGAGCCAGGAGTCCCCAGGGCCAGACAGCGAAGCCCCAGAGCTGCTGCGGAGCTGAACACCGAGGTCCTCAAGCCCTCCGCAAAGGACGTGCAGATCCTGGAGCAAGAGAGCGAAGTCCTCGAGCCATCAGTCGAGCAGGACGCAGAGAGCCCCGGGCTGTCCACAGCTGCGGGCTTTGAGAGTCTTGAGCCAGGCAGAGACGACCCTGGGCCGTCCGAAGCGCAAAGGGCAGAGGTCCAGGGGCAGCGTCCCCCTCCAGGCCCTAAGACCTCCTCCTCAAGGTCAGGCTCGGAAGCCCCCACTTGCGTTTTCCGCCGTGCCCCGAGGCTCTCCAGCGTCCCCCGGAGGAGCAGTTCATGGAGACGCCCATTGAGCGCGAAATCCGCCGCAGCTGCGAACGCGAGGAGAGCCTGCGCAGGAGCCGGGGCCTGAGCCCGGGCCGCGCAGGCCGTGAACTCGTCGAGCTGCGCGTGCGGCCGGTGCTCAACCTGCCGGGTCCTGGCCCGGCGCTCCCGCGCGCCCTGGAGCGGGCGCGGGCGGGCGCGCAGATGCAGCGGGACATCGAGCGGGAGGCCCACCGGCAGGCGGCGCTGGCGCGCCCCGCGGCCCCCGAGCCGCGCGCCCGGTCGCCGCCGCAGCCGCTGGGCGAACTCAAGCGCTTCTTCGAGGCCGCGGCAGGGAGCGGCTCCTCGGCGGGGGCGGGGGACGGCGCGGGCCCGCAGAGCCTGCCAGAGCCTGGGGGATGGCCGCGCTCTGCCGTGCAGGGCGGGTGCCTGGTGCTGGGCAGCGCCCCGCCGCCTTTCACTCCGTCACTGCTGGAGCAGGAGGTGCGCGCGGTGCGCGAGCGCGAGCAGGAACTGCAGCGCCAGCGGCGCAGCGTCTATGGCACCGCGGAGTTGAAGGAGCCTACGCCGAGCCTCACCGGTAAGCCGCGGGCGTAGCAACGCCGGGGACCCCCAGGGTTCCAGCCGCCCCCACCGATTGCCCAACTTCAATGGCCCCTCCTGTGGCCCTCCGATTCTCGGGGTCGCTCCCTCCAAGCTCCCAGACTCCCTCTCAACTTTGTCTCTTGCCTACCACTTCTGGAGCTCCATTACTCGCTGTGATCCACCCCTCCACCGGGAGTGATGGACTCTCTGATCCACACCACCCAGGCTGCGCGGGGGTGGGGGCATTCCAGATGTCTTCCTTTTTGTCGGGTTCCAGGGAACCCTGACTGGGTTCTGGCACTCCTGGGTCCTCCCTCTGAATTTTCGGGCTCCTGCTTCTCCATTCTGGGTTCACCTCCCTCCTCCCTCGGGTTCCTGGGTGCCTGGAGTTGAATGGAGGCTTTCATGGGGAGGCGGAGGGTGAACGCCTGTGTGTGTTTAAGGGGTGCGGCCGGCCTCTTTCATCCTGGCTGCCGCCAGCTGGTGAGCTGAGCGCCCCTTCCCCCGCAGCGAGCAGGGGCGACGGAAAGTTGGCGGTGATCTGGCCCCCCCGCAGAAAGGTCTCGGAGAACGGCCTGGAGCAGGTGGGAGCCCCCTTACCCGTGTGCCTGTAGCGCTTGTCGGTCCCCCCACCCCTCCGGTGCCAGGACGCTGGGTGGGGAAAGGTGCATCCCCCCTGGAGGGCCACTCTGGTCAGAACTCAGTCTGGGACGCATCCCCGGGGTGAAGAGGAGACGGTGGTCTTGGGGCCCAAACCGCCACCCTGAGCCTGGATGCAGTGCGCAGGTCCCTGAGGCCGGCCTTCCTTCTGGCCCTCTGTCCCCAGGAGGAGCGCAAACCTTGAGGTTTGAAAAGCCTGGGACCCCCGGCCGGAAGTAACGTACGCGTCAGAGGAACAGGGCGGCGGGCGTCTAGCATTAGGCCTGGAGAAGGGTCGGCCCTCTGCATTAGGGAAGATGAAATCGACTTGCCTTTGTGAAATTGACCAGCCCCCTCTATAAAACTTACAGTCCCCCATTGGGAAACTGACCACCACCCACAACTCCGCCAGTGAAACTGCCCAGCCCTTCTCTGCCTAATTGCAAACTGAACTACCCTCTCCCTTGACTGTTAAGAGGGCCGGAGTTACTGCCTTGATTGCCCCACTCCCCCCACCCCCAATAAAGCCTCTTCTTTCAGGGCACTGCAGCCTGTTTTTTTCTGGGTCCTCTTCGTCTGGGGTGGGGCGGGAGCACGGCGGGCCGAGGGAGGCCCGAGAAAACCCCAAGAGGTGAGGGCCGGAATGCAGGAATGCGCCCTTACCGCCCTGTTCTGGGGCTGCCCGCCTCCCCCAGCACGGCCCGACAAGGCCTGGCCCAGGTCTTACCGCCCCCTGGCGGCCCGGGCGCAAAATGTGGCGCGCGGACCGAGTTCACACCCTCGTTTCCAGGCTTCCTTGTCAACATTTATTGGTGCCAGCGGTGTGCCCTGCGCTGGGCACTGGCCAGACAGTGGTGATAAGAGGCTGTTCCTACCCTGGGAACGTAAACAATAGCTACTAAAAAAAGAGGTGGTGAGGGTTCAGGCTTCTCAACATTATTAGTTCCCAATGATCACCATTCTTCTTGACCTCATGGGTCTTCACTATGAAAGGACCATTCGTGGTGTTGGGTCAAGAGTTTCTGCTTTCCAAAAGCATCCGTGGCCGGGCGCGGTGGCTCACGCCTGTAATCCCAGCACTTTGGGAGGCCGAGGTGGGTGGATCACTTGAGGCCAGGAATTCGAGACGAGCCTGGCCAACACGGTGAAACCCCATCTCTACTAAAAATACAAAATATTAGCCGGGCGTGGTGGTGCATGTCTGTAATCCAGCTACTCAGGAGGCTGAGGCATGAGAATCACTTGAACCGGGGAGGCGGAGGTTGCAGTGAGCCAAGAACGGGCCACTGCACTCCAGCCTGGGTGACACAGTGAGACTCTGCCTCAAAAAAATAAAAAAGGCAACTGAAACCTAGCTTTTAAGAGAGAAATCTGCATTTTTATGATTGTGACTATTTGGGAAAAACTTTTTTTTTGAGACAGTTTCGCTCTGTCACCCATGCTGGAGTGCAGTGGTGCGATCTCAGCGCACTACAACCTCTGCCTCCTGGGCTCAAGCAATTCTCCTGCCTCAGCCTCCCGAGTAGCTGGGATTACAGATGCACATCACCACACCGGCTAATTTATTGTATTTTTAGTAGAGATGGGTTTTCACCATGTTGTCCAGGCTGGTCTTGAACTCCTGGCCTCAAGTGATCTGCCGGCCTCAGCCTCCCAGTTTTTTCTAGGCACCCTGCCTAGAAAAGGAGAGGAGAGGAAGGAAGTGCGAGAGGAGAGGAAGGAAGGAAGGTGGCAAGCAACACCTGTTTGCAATAGGGCCTGTGGCTTGTCAATTTGCAAGCTCTGGTTAATTTCTGTCCCCTGGATGGGGGTTCAAGAGGGTGGGTGAACATGCTAAATTGTCTCTAAAACTGTATCTACGCAGTTAACATTCTGGGACTAGTTTTACAGTGTCTTAGAAGTGCACTGAGGGCCGGGCGCAGTGCCTCATGCCTGTAATCCCAGCACTTTGGGAGGCCGAAGCAGGCAGATCACGAGGTCAGGAGATCGAGACCATCCTGGCTAATATGGTGAAACCCCATCTCTACTAAAAATACCAAAAAAAAAAAAAAAAAAAATTAGCCGGGCGTGGTGGTGGGCGCCTATAGTCCCAGCTACTCAGGAGGCTGAGGCAGGAGAATGGCGTGAACCCGCTAGGTGGAGGTTGCAATGAGCCGAGATTGCGCCACTGCACTCTAGCCTGGGTGACAGAACAAGACTCCGTATTAAAAAAAAAAAAAGAAAAGAAAAGAAAAAGAAGTGCACTGAGGACCAGACACGGTGGCTCATGCCTATAATTCTAGCATTTTGGGAGGCCAAGGCAGGAGGATTGCTTGATCCCAGTAGTTCAAGACCAGCTTGGGCAACACAGGGAGACCCTGCCCCACCCCCGACCCCATCTCTACAAAAAATTAACCGGGTGTGGTGGCATGTGCCTGTGGTCCCAGCTACTCTGGAAGCTTAGCAGGAGATCGCCTGAGCCTGGGAGGTTGAGGCTACAGTGAGCTATGATTGAGCCACTGCACTCCAGCCTGGGTGAGAGTGAGATCTGTAACCTAAGAAAAAACAACAACAAAAAAAATTCACTAAGACCAGAAAAGGGGAGACCCAGGAAGTTTAAATTTAAAAATGTTTTCAATTTTGGAGACAAGGTCTTGTTCTGTCACGCAGGCTGCGGTGCAGTGGCATGATCACAGCTCACTGTAACCTTGATCTCCTGGGCTCAAGTGATCCTCCTGCCTCAGCCTCCTGAGTAGCTGGGACTACAGGTGTGAACCACCACACCCAACCCAGGAACATTTTAGAATCGCTGTTTCAACTCTTGGCTCTTGAGATCATGTCACTGCACTCCAGCCTGGGTGACAGAGCGAAACTCTGTCTTAAACAAAAACAAATTCTTGGCTCTGTCCAACTCTGTCTCTTGTATAGAGCCATCAAATGTCTAGTGAAATCCATATGCATAAAATACAGAGAGGTCACGCTGATACAAGGCTGCACCCAAGAGCAGCTCAGCCCTTGAAGGGCTCATCAGCTGATCCTATCCTCAGCCCAGTGACCCCATCCTCAGCATACTTCACTGTGACTGTGGGAGCTATGTAGAGAAAGGCGGAGAGAGCCTGGGAAGGTGGGAAATGGAAACACCTAGAGGCTGTTCTTAATTTCCAGCAGGGGAGCCAAGAACTAAGTATGTCATGAGTGGACAGGGGCCGGGCGCGGTGGCTCATGCCTGTAATCCCAGCACTTTGGGAGGCCAAGGTGGGTGGATCACCTGAGGTCAGCAGTTTGAGACCAGCCTGGCCAACATGGTGAAAACCTATCTCCACTAAAAATACAAAAATTAGGCCTGGTGCAGTGGCTCATGCCTGTAGTCCAAGCTACTCAAGAGACTGAGGCAGGAGAATCACTTGAACCCAGGAGGCAGAGGTTGCAGTGAGCCTCGAGATTGCACCACTGTACTCCAGCCTGGGTGACAGAGCGAGACTCCGTCTCCAAAAAAAAAAAAAAAAAAAAGAGTGACGGGACTACTTAAGTACAGATGAGGGATTCTCTAACTTTCTAAATATTAAACTCAACTGAGGCCCCCATATGTCAAGTAAATCAGAATGGGGGAAGGGCTTGACATCAGTATTTTTTGAAGCTCCCAGGTGATTACAATATACAGCTCAGTCTGAGAACCATGAAGTAAATATAAACCAGCAGTTCTCAACGTAGTGGCACCAGGACCAGCAGTATCCGCGATGCTTGGGGAATTGCTAGACATGCGCCTTCCAGGGGCCAGGTGTGGTGGCTCATGCCTATAATCCCAGCACTTTGGGAGGCTGAGGTGGGATAATTGCTTGAATCTGGGAGTTCAAGACCAGCCTGGGCAATATAGCAAGACAAAGTCTCTACCAAAAAAAAAAAGAGAGAGGAAAAAAAAAAGCACTTTCTTGGGTCTCATCCCAGACTTAATGATTAAACTCTCCATGTGATTCTGATGCACACTAGGAAGTTTGAGAATCAAGGGTGTAGAAAGCTGCTCAGCAACAGGACCCAGGAAACAAAGCTTGTTTCCTTCCCCTTCCAGTACTGTACTGTCACCGCCCACCCGAAACCCTGTCTTAAAAGACAGTGGATTTGACTTAAAGGAGACCATCTAGAGCTGCTTGTGGCTAGTCTGAATTGAGATATGTTGTAAATGTGAAATGCTAGATTTCTTTTTCTTTTCTTTTTTTTTTTTTTTTTTTTGAGATGGAGTCTTGCTCTTGTTGCCCAGGCTGGAGTGCAATGGCACGATCTCAGCTCACTGCAACCTCCGCCTCCTGGGCTCAAGCAGTTCTCCTGCCTCAGCCTCCAGAGTAGCTGGGATTACCAGCGCCTGCCACCATGCCTGGCTAATTTTTGTATTTTTAGTAGAGATGGGGTTTCGTCACGTTGGCCAGGCTGGTCTCAAACTCCTGACCTCATGATCCGCCTGCCTCGGCCTCCCAAAGTGCTGGGATTACAGATGTGAGCCACTGCGTCTGGCTTTTTTTTTTTTTTTTTTCAGATGGAGTCTCACTCTGTCGCCCAGGCTGGAGTGCAGTGGCGCGATCTCGGCTCACTGCAACCTCCATCTCCCAGATTTAAGCGAGTCTCCTGACTCAGCCTCTTGAGTAGCTGGGATCACAGGCGCCCACCACCACACCCACCTTTTTTTTTTTTTGCATTTTTAGTAGAGACAGGGTTTTGCCATGTTGGCCAGGCTGGTCTTAAACTCGTAACCCCAAGTGACCCACCTGTCTCAGCCTCCCAAAGTGCTGGGATTATGGGCATGAGCCACCATGTCCGGCCAAGATTTCTAAGACAGTACAAAAAAGGAAAATACTTCAATGATTTTTTTTACATGGATTATACATTGAAACAATATTTTGGGTATAACAGGTTAAATAAAATATCACGAAAATGAATCTAACCTCTTATTTTTTTTTTTTTTTTGAGACGGAGTCTTGCTCTGTCACCCAGGCTGGAGTCCAGTGGCGCGATCTCGGCTCACTGCAAGCTCCACCTCCCGGGTTCATGCCATTCTCTTGCCTCAGCCTCCTGAATAGCTGGGACTACAGGCGCCCGCCACCACACCCGGCTAATTTTTTTGTATTTTTAGTAGAGACGGGGCTTCACCGTATTAGCCAGGATGGTCTCGATCTCCTGACCTCGTGATCCACCTGCCTCGGCTTCCCAAAGTGCTGGGATTACAGGCGTGAGCCACCGCGCCCGGCCCTAACCTCTTAATTTTTTTATGTGGTTACTAGAAAATTTGAAACTACATACGTGATTTGCGTTTGCAGCTCACTTGATATTTCCATTGGACCCCACGAGTCTAAAGAATCTTAAAGGCCGGGCATGGTGGCTCACGCCTGTAATCCCAGAACTTTGGGTGGCCGAAGCGGGAGGATAGCTTGAAGACAGGATTTCAAGACCAGCCTGGTCAACATAGGGAGACCCCCTTCTCTACAATAATAATAATAATAATAATAATAATAACAATAAAATAGGGGCATCATCGCTGCCTGTACTCCCAGCTGCTTAGGAGGCTGAAGTGGGAGGATCACTTGAACCCAGAGTTTGCAGAAGTTGGAGGTTCCAGGATTGCGCCACTGCATTCCAGCCTGGGTGACAGAGCAAGACCCTTCCCTCCCCCCAAAAAATCTTAGAGCCACAGGAAAACTCACAGGGAATCCCTCAAAGCGGTATCAGGGAGCATCAGGATTTCCTTGATGTCATTCAGACCACAGCTGTGGAGTAAAAAACATCCTTGATGCAGTCAGAAATTGTCACCAGAAATACCCATGGAAGAGCAATAGTGGCCGGGCGCGGTGGCTCACGCCTGTAATCCCAGCACTTTGGGAGGCCGAGGCGAGCGGATCACCAGAGGTCAGGAGCTGGAGACCAGCCTGGCCAACATGGCGAAACCCTGTCTCTACTAGAAATACAAAAATTAGCTGGGCGTGGTGGCATGAGCCTGTAATCCCAGCTACTCGGGAGGCTGAGGCAAGAAAATCACTTGAGCCTGGGAAGCGGAGGTTGCAGTGAGCCGAGATCACGCCATTGTACTCCAGCCTGGGCGACAAGAGCGAAACTAGTGTTGGCATCCAATATTGATTGATTTCACCTCTAACGTCCTTTTTTATCATCTGGAAACGGAGGCTAATACTATGTGCCAGGGACTGGAAGGTAGGTGCTTTGCTCAAAATCATGAATAAGGGCAGGGATCTGGGTGTCTCCTCTATGAAAATGCTGCGGGGCGGGGGGAGGGGAGGAGAACCAAAAGGGTGCCTCTTGGATTAAAGGGGGATAACCCGCAGCTGAGTGACACCTGGCTCAGGAGGACACCCTTCCCCTTGCAACGGGCCACAAGTACCCGGTTCAGGTCCAAGGTCCGCCACTTGCTCGCAGGAGCTTTGAGCAGGTGAGTTCATTTCTCTCAGCCAGGGTCTCCTCTCCAGTCCGAGGTTGGAGAGAGGCTAAGAGATCCTAAGCTTAGATTCCATAGGGCTCTCCCACCTTGTCCGCACCCCGGATACCCCAAGAAAGACGACGACCTGTCCGGCCCCCAAGTCCCAAAAGCTGGAAGAGAAAAAGTCTAACTCGGGCCCTTCGGAAACTGATCGAGGGCACTTTCCTGGGGCGCGTCGGGAAAAGTAGTCTTTTACGCTAAAAGAAATAACTTCCGGGTCAAAATGTGGGAGTGGGCGTAGCCTTAAGGCTCTTCCTTCAGTGGACGTTGAATTTCCCCGCTACCCTAAACTTGCAGTTTTCTGGGTTCCGGTGTTGACGGGCACCACTTCCCTTTTTGCTTCATGTGCACCTATGCGCATGTGCCAAACTCTCGTCCGCCTATTGGCGAATTCCATGCTTCTTTCAAAAGACTACATTTCCCAGCAGGCCATGCGAGTGGGTGGGGCCACCCCCGGGGGAGGGGCGCGGCATTCGCAGCGGACGCTGAGCCTATGACCTCTTTCTTTTATTTAACACAAAACTGACGTGTCCGCATTCAGGGCCCCACGGCCAAGCCGGACTCGGTGCAGACAGGTCAGCTCGGCCTGGCCCTTTGGAAGGCGAGGCCGGGCTGCACTGCGAGAACGAGTGAGCCCCTCCCCTGCCCCCTCTTCTGGAGTTTGGAACTGTCAAGTTCCAGCTCCTACCCTCTTACCCAGGTTCAAGACCCCTGCGCTGCCCACCCCGCGGGCCCGGCTGCGCTCGGAGGCCGGGCCTGGCCTGCCTGGCCCGTGAGGATCTGCACCAGCAGGTCGGTGGCCAGCGTGGGCGTGGGCTCCTCGAAGCCGATGGTCAGCAGCTGCTGGTAGTCCCCAAGCGGCTGCGGGCACAAAATCCTGGGGTGGGGGGGCCAGGGATAGACAGGCCTGGACTTGAGTGCCCCCTGCCCCTCGGGAGTCCCTCCCTTTGAGTGAGACGCTCAGGTGAAAGAGGCTTTGTTTCAGCTGCGGGTGGGAAAAACCCCTAGGGGAAACTTGTTTCCTTGTTGCTCAGAAACTTAGTAATGGCTCCTAGAGGCTGAATAACTGGTCCTGACCTGTCCAATCGCACTGCTAGCTGTGTGTCCTTGGGCAGGTAACAACTTCTCTGAGCACCCTATTTTCTTTGTTAAATGGGGCCAATAGCATAAATCTCGATGGGTTGTTACTGGGGTCTGCATGAAGTGCTTTTCAGGGCACAATAAAATGCTATCATTACTAAGGAAAGCAAAGTGTTTGGGAAGGTGGATTGTCTTTGGTGGGGTTCTGCCTCCCCGTCCAGCGCCCAGGCCCACGTTGCTATTGCCCTAGCTCCTACCATGAATAAAGGTCATCCTCGGCTGGTCCTAGGGGCACCCATCGGCCGATGGACCACAGCTTCTGGATCTGTGGGCACGAATTGGCTGGACTCTGGCCTGTGTCTTCCCAAGTATCTCGATAGCACAGAAAGTAGCTAGGAGGGGAGGGAGCTGTAATTAGAAGTGATCAGTTTCCTGTCTACTTCTGTTGAGGGCTTTAATTTTGGAGGTGAGGTGGGAACTCATCAGAAGTTGCCCTGAAGTTCTCAGGTAGGAATGTGACTCCAAGGCCTTTTCTCCCTGCCAACCTACTTTTAAGATGAGAACTTTTATTTTGGTGGGAGGGTGGGTTTTAAGAAAATAGAGGTAGCCTTTCAAATGCCTTTAGTTTCCTGGTTCACTTTTTTTTAAGAGACAGATTATTGCTCCCACTCAGGGTGGAGTGCAGTGGCACAATCACAGCTCACCGTAGCCTTGAATTCCTGGGCTCAAGTGATCCTCCTGCCTAAGCCTCCCAAGTAGCTGGGACTACAGGCGCCAGCCATCACGCCTGGCGAATTTCTTTGTTGTTGAGACAGGGTCTTGCCATCTTGCCCAGGCTGATCTCAAACTCTTGGGCTCAAGTGATCCTCCTGCCTCGGCCTCCCAAAGTGTTGGGATTACAGGCATGAGCCACTGCCTCGGGCCCTGGCTCACTTTTCCCTTTGCTGGCGACGGTTTGGAGGACCACACTGGCATTCATCATAGAAAGGGGAGGACTTTGATTTGGGTAAGAGGACTTACTAATCCACAAGGGAATCTTGTCCGTGACCAGGGGCCTCTGGGGTGGCTTCCAGGTGCCAGCGCATCTTCTTATAGAGGTAGCGGGGGAAGCGGCTGGCAGTGTAGGCGGTTGGGGCACAGTATCTGAAGATGGAGACCTCATGGGACAGGCTGATGGAGAATCTCCCGCAAAAGAAACAGGAGATGCTGGCGAGACATGAGAGAATGGAGGGGTGAGGCTGGGCCTTGGACTCCTTCATCCCCCCATCTGAGTCTCCTACCATTTTACCTAAGGGGGTTCGTCTCCTCCAGGTCCACGAACCCAAAGGAAGCGTACATGAGGACCAGCTGTTCCAGGCGCAGGGTCAGCTGTTGGGAGATCTCTAACAGCTGCATACAAGAGGGGGGTACAGTGAGATCAGCTGGCCTGAGAGGAGTGGGCCTCCCCCTCCACCATCCCCGCAGGCTCAGAGCTGCGAGAAGAAAGGGGCGTGGGGTCTAAGAAACCTCCACACACCCCCTTTCGGACCAGCTCCTGCAGGGGTCCATAGATGGGGGGTACGCTTCTCGCGGCTGCCTCCAGGTACAGGAAGTAGGGCTCACACATCTGTAAGAAGGTGGGCATGGCCTTGGCCAGCTGCTCCTTCTGTACTTGGTCTCTGCTGAAGGAAGAAGGGGGCCTTTGCCTGGAGTCCCTCACAACCCCTCCCCACCCCGCAGTTTTCCCCATTCTACTCAACCCCAACGTGTATCCCTGGCTTTGACCCCTGTTAGAAAAGCCCCCAGTTTCAGGTCTTTTCTGAACATCTTTCGGGTTTACCTGCATCAGACCCATTTGGAAAACTTGTTAAAGTGCTGACACCTGAGTCTCACAACACTTAGGACCCAGAGCTTCCTGCAAGGGCTAGGCGCAGTGGCTCACGCCTGCAATCCTAGAGTTTTGGGAGGCTGAGGCTGGAGGATTGCTTGAGGCCAGGAGTTCCAGACAAGCCTGGGCAACATAGCAAGACCCCGTCTCTACACAAAAATAATTAGCTGGGCATGGTGGCACCTATAGTCTCAGTTACTCAGGAGGTGGAGGTGGGAAGATTGCTTGAGACCAGGAGTTCGAGGCTGCAGTGAGCTATGACTGCCCCACTGCACTCCTGCTTAGGTGACAGAGCGAGACCCTGTCTCATTAAAAAAACAGCCTCATGAGAATCCCTCGAACCTGGGAAGTGGAGGTTGCAGTGAGCTGAGTTCGCCCCACTGCACTCCAGCCTAGGTGACAGAGCAAGACTCCATTTCAAAAAAACACATAAAACAAAACCAAAAAAACCCAGCCTCGGGCAGGCGCGGTGGCTCACGTCTGTAATCTCAGCACTTTGGGAGGCCGAGGCAGGTGGATTATGAGGTCAGGAGCTCAAGACCAGCCTGGCCAAGATGGTGAAACTCTGTCTCTACTAAAAAGAAAAAAAAATTAGCCGGGCAACACGTGTTGGTGGGCGCCTGTAATCCCAGCTACTCAGGAGGCTGAGGCAGAGAATTGCTTCAATCCGGGAGGCAGAGGTTGCAGTGAGCTGAGATTGCACCACTGCACTCCAGCCCGGGCGACAGAGTGAGGCTCTATCTCAAAAATAAACAAACAAGCAAACAAACAAAATCCAACCCAGTCTCCTAGGAAATTCCAATGGACACTGAAATTGAGAGTCACAGGGAAACCTGGTCTGGGAATCACATTATCCTTTGGAGTCTCAAACTGATGTCCTGCAGGCTAAGTTTGGCTCAGGTGGGTCTTGTTTAGCCAGCACAGGGTTCAAAATCTAAGACAGGACTTAACAACCGGGAGAAAAAGTCCTAGAGACTTGAAAACCCCGGGCCCACACTGCCAGGACAGTAATAGCAGCCACCCCCCTCAATTCTAGTCTTCCTCACTCTCTTAAACTGGATTCTAATATGCTAGCTTCTTTCACTGTCTCCCTCTGGCTCCTAGCGCTTGTAATTTTGCGACCCTGGTGTGTGTCACCTATCCTGTCGCCTCCCCTCCAAGTCTCCTTACCCATGGGGACCTGGGACCCTGTCCAGCATCACCTGTAGAGCAAGTAGCTCTGGAAATCATTCGCCTTCTTCAGTAGGTAGCGCAGCTGTTGGGTGATGGGGCTGAACAAAGTGTCCAGGGATAGGCGGGGAGGTGCTGGCCCGGGCCGGGAGACCAGAGGTTCGGGGGAAGGCGTGGAGGCCGGGCCCTCAGCCAACTGCCCCTCGGCATCTTCAGGATCCGGCTCAGGTGGGTTCCCAGGCCTGCCAGGGGGCGTCGACCAGGAGGGGTCTCCGCAGGGCTGCGTCCCAGGTTCCAAGGCGTCTGGAGGCGGTGTTTCTCCAGGGTCCAGGGGGAGCGACCCCTCGAACCACTGCTCTGTAGCCATGGTAGGGCCGGGGGGCGGGAACCTGAGCTCTTTAAGCTTCCGCTGCTGCTCAGGTTGGCCGCGGGTTCGACCCCGCCCCGGGAGCCTCCGACTGGCCCCTGCCTTAACCTCTCCACCGAAGCCGCGCCGCCGCGCCGGGGGGCGTTCGCCTCTTTTGAATTTCAACACGCGGGAGGGGCGCGCCGCTCCAGTCCGCGCGCCCGCGGCCCCCTACACACGCGTCGCACACGCTCCGGGAACCAGGCGGTGGGGAGGGACCCGCCTAGGGAGGTGGCCTCTGGCCGTGTCCTGGGGGTGTGGCTAGGGCCGGGACCTTTATCTCTCGAGGTGGATTCCTAGAGTGGAGGAGTCTCTAAATGTGTCTCCAACCCCTCAACCTGGCACAGGTATATGGAATGAGGCCGCCCAGGCCCCAGCCCCTCACTCGCAGAACGCTTTTTGTTGTTAAAATTTTTTTTTAATTTAAAATTTTTAGAGATGGGGGCCTATGTTGCCCAGGTTGGTCTCAAACTCCTGGACTCAAGCGATCCTCCCGTCTCTGTCTCCTGAAGTGCCCAGCCTGTTTTTTTCTTTAAAAAGAAAACAACAAAAAAACAAAAAACAACTCTAAATTAGAGTTGACAAACTGCCTTAGAACTTAGTAGGGACTATTTAGAACTTAGTAGGGACTTTGGATGTAGTAGCTCTGACGACTACTACTAACAATAATTTAAAAAAATCTTCAGGCTGGACTTGGTGGCTCATGTCTGTAATCCTGACCCTTTAGGAGGCTGAGGTGGGAGGATTGCTTGACGCCAGGAGTTCAAGACCAGCCTAAGCAACATAGCAAAACACTGTCTATACAAAAACCAAAACGTTAGTTGGGCGTTGTCTGAGGCATGAGAATCACTTATACCCAAGAGTTCGAGGCTGTCACCACAGTTATGATTGCACCAGTGCACTCTAGCCTGGGTGACAGAGCAAGACTCTGTCTTGAAACAAAATCTTCACTTATAAATTTCCTATCTCATGATCTCATCTGATGGCCCAGAAGAAATTTTCTGTTGTTTTAATGAAGAGGACCATGAGGTCTGGAGAACCTACTATGGTCCTAGAACAGATTCCTGCCCCCAGTATTTGTAGTGGATTCTTTGCAGTAGACAAAGGCTGACAAGTTTATAGTTTTTAATGTACATTATGTCAAATACGCTAATTAAAGACTCTGAGTGAAGAACTCGGACAGGTGTCAGATGCCACCCTGTGTGACCCTGAGCATACAGCATCTCTGTGCCGGGCCAGCTGCTTCTTCTGTAAGGTGGGATTTTATGAGTTCTTTGTTTTATGGGGACTTGGGGAGGACAGTTGAGAAAATGCTTATAAACCTAAGGACTTAACTGCTAGCCATTCAACAATATTTGAGGCCAGGCATAATGGCTCACGCTTGTAATCCCAGGCAGGAGGAGAATCGCTTGGCTGGGAGTTCAAGGCCAACCTGGCCAACAAACTGATACTCTCATCTCCACACAAAAAAATTTTTTTTGAGACAGAGTCTCGCTGTGTCGCCCAGGCTGGAGTGCAGTGGTGTGATCTTGGCTCACTGCACAACTCCCCCCCCACCCCAGGTGTAAGCAGTCCTCTGCCTCAGCCTCCAGAGTAGCTGGGATTACAGGCACCCACCACCACGCCCAGCTAATTTTTTTTTTGTATTTTTAGTAGAGACAGGGTTTCACCATCTTGGCCAGGCTGATCTTGAACCCCTGACCTCGTGATCCACCCGCCTCGGCCTCCCAAAGTGCTGGGATTACGGGCGTGAGCCACTGTGCCTGGACAAAAATTTTAAAAAATTAGCCAGGCACGGCAGAGTGCACCTGTAGTCCCAGCTACTCAGGAGGCTGAGGTGGGAGGATTACTTGAGCCCAGGAGCTGCAATGAGCTATGATAGCACCACTGCACTCCAGGCTGAGTGACAGAATGAAACCATCTCTAAAAGAAAAACAAAAATTGAGCACCTGCTGTGTGCCTAGCTCTGTTTGGGACATGGTGAGATTACAGAAAAAAAAAGCACATATTCCCACCTTCCTGGAGCAATTATTGCTATACGTGGCTATGAGGCAGCTATAATTCATTGTTTCTGTTTTTCTCCCTCCCCAAACAATTCTGTCCTAACCTGAGGCTCTCTTAGGAGGCTCTTTAGTGCCCTCTCCCCGCCCCATTCATAAAATGGACTCCGTGGCTTTTTTTTCCCTTTTCCTTTTTTTAAAATTTTATTTAAAAAACCTTCGGTGCAATATTAAAAAGCAATACAGCCAGCTGGAGCGACAATCAACAGAAAGAAAAGAGGGAGGAGAGAAAAGGCCCGAGGAACCCCAACTCAGCTAGTCCCCTAGGGGCTGGAGGCCAGGCGCAGACTGAGAAGGGGGGCATGGGTGGTAGGGGAGGGAGGAAAGACCACCCACCAAAATAAACAGGCAGATCCAAACATTTATACAGGAAACATCTGGCTGAACGGAAGAGGATCTTGGGGAGATGAGAAGCCCCCCACATTTCATTTTTTTTTTTCCTAAAATGTCCTGGACTGGGTGGGGAGGGTCAGCCACCTGGGGTTTAAGGAGCAATCCCCTCCCCACACCGACGTGCTGAGGGGTAGATGTGTGTGAGAGAGACACAAGGGGCAAAGATGAGGACAAGAGGGTGCCCCCTCCCTGGAATCTGTTATGAGGGCTGAGAGTGTCCCCGTCCAGCTCCTGGACTCTGGGGGATCTTGGGTGAGATGGGGGCCGGAATGGGCTGGGGCAGGGGTGAGGCTGGGCGCTCAGCCTAAGAAGCCATCGGGGTCATCATCCTCAAAGTGGCCTTGCTGAAGCACCTTGATGTGGTGCTCGTAGATTTTCAGGGCTGGCCCGAGGCGGATCGAGAGGCCGGTGAGCACATCTGTGCGCTGCATGAGCAGCAAAGATTTGCCATCAATTTCCTGGGTGGGACAGGGACAAAGAGAGAGAGCCGGGGTCAGGGCACATCCCAGGGAGGCCCTCTGTGTCTGTCAGTGTGTAGTCCTGGGCTGGAAACTCACCTGCTCTTGGAAAGCTGTCGCCTGCTCCGGGAATCCAGCCTCAGTAAAATATTCGACGACATCCATCACCGTCCACTCCACGGGATCAGATGGCTTCTCTTTGCGCCCGGGACTGCATCAAAACAGACGGGCACCAGTGAACACGGATGTCTCTCTGGCTGTGCCACACACCTGGGCAGCACCCCCATGTCTCCAATACCCCAACTTACGGACAGCCAAAGGGGGTCCCGTCGGCCCCAGGTAGGGCTGGTTTGCCCGGGGGCAAAGGCACGGGGGACGGGGAATCTGGCCCGGTGGCAACAGAAGCTGGGAAGGAAAAAAACACCTGCCTTTGGCTTTGTCTTCGGGCTGAGTTACTCTCCACCTAACACTTTTCCCCACCCAGAGAAATCCTTACCTGTTCCCCCCTCCTTGTTCATGGCTGCCATGGAGAACACCTGGCGGGTGCCGCTGCCCGGGGCTGGCCCCCGCCCTTCATCCTGGCCCTGGTGCGGTCCGCAGGGCGTCCACTCCTTGACCCTCTCCTTGGCACTCTGAGGTCCCCGCTCGCCGTTAAGCTGGTGGTGCTGGGCACCTGCAGGACGGTCACTCTCGGGCACTTCAGAGCCCTCTGACACATCATCTTCATCATCTTCATCTTCATCATCATCATCATCTTCTTTCTCAAGCACTCGCTCTTCTCCACCTCTCTGGGGCAGAGGAGAGAAGCATGCAAGATTAGTAGCTGTTCTAATCCCGGACCCTGACTGTGGCATCCGGGCGGTAGGGAGGAGGAAGGACCGATTCCACCTTTAAGAACAATACGGACTAACTTTTACGCATTCACTCCGTGCCAGGCTCTGTGTTAACTAAAGCCGTCGACAACCGAATCTTACTAAACTCGCTCAACAACCCCAAGGGGTCGCTACTATTATTAAGCCGCGTTTATAGCGGAGGAAACTGAGGCTCCAGGAGATTCAATCACTTGCCAAGGTCACCACGCACCAAGCCCGCAGGAAACGCGCGCAAAGCCCCAGCCACCCGCCACCCAGTTCCTCCCGGGACTCGCGCCCCCGCCATCAACTTCGCCCGCACCTGCCCACCGCGCGGCGCCCCCGCTCCCCGGCGCGCTCACCTTGCTGCGAGACGGGCGGGCGCTGGCGGCCGGCGGCGCCCGTCCGGGCCTGTCCCCGCGGGGCAGCGCAAGCGCTCCGAGACGGGTGCGCTCCAGGCGGCCTCGCGCCGCCGCCTCCTCCTCCAGCAGCCCCTGCACGCGGCCGCGGGTTAGGCGGCCGCCGGCGCCGCCGCTGCCCCCGAGGTAGCGCACGACTTCCCGCAGGCTCACGGGCCGCGCCGCGCCGCCGGCCCGCGCCGCGCCCCCCTCCGGCGGCGGCTGTGGCTGCGGCGGCGGCGGCTGCTGCTGCTGTGGCGGCGCCGGCGGCTGTGGTGGCGGCGGCAGCGGCGGCTCCCGGGCGGCGACGGCGGGCGGGGGGGCGCGGCGCGGGCCGGCCGGGGGCGCCACCGCCGGGGGAGCGGCTGGCGCGGGCGGCGGCGCGGCCAGGGGCGCGGCCCGCTGCGCGCGGGGGCCCGGCTGCGCGGGGCCGGGCGAGGGGGGCGCTGTGGCGGCGGCGGCGGCCGCGCGGGGCGCCCGGGCCGGGGCGGCGGCGGCGGCGACGGGCGCGGGCGGCGGCGGCGGAGCGGGCGTGGGCGGCGGCGCGGCGGCGGGGGCCCCGCGGGGGGCGCGCGGCGGGGCCGGCGGGGTGGCTCCGCGCCGGGGCGGCTGGACGCGCGCCGCGTTGCGGTACGAGATGCTCCCCTTGTAGCTGACCCGGAGCACGGCGCGCTGCTGGATCAGTTTCTCGAGCTCGGCGCGCGTGCGCTCCGGCTCCGGGCCGTGCCGCCGCCGCACCATCCGGCAGATGCGCTCCAGGTCCGGCCGCGCCTTGCGCGAGCGCAGCGAGTCGATGGTGTCCAGGATCCACTCTTGGTAGTGCGGGGAAGCGGCGGACGACGAGGCGGCGGCCGCCGTGGTGGCGGCCGCCGCCGTCTCCGGCGGGGGTAGGGCCGGGGGCCCCGCCATGCCTCCCGCCCGGCCCGGCTGCACCGTGCGCGCTGCCTCCCTCCCAGCGCGGCGCCCCCCTCCCCGGCTCCCCTCCCTCCGCCGCTGCCCGCCTCCTCCGCCTCCCCCCCCGGGGGGCGCAGCGCCTCGGCGGAGCGGCGGCGGCGCTGCTGTTTCTTTGCAAAAAAAAAAAAAAAAAAAGAGAGAGAGAGGGAGCGAGAGAGAGAGGAAAAAACAGTGAGAGAGAAAGAAAAGAGAAAAAAATATGCACACACTCACTCACTCGCACGCACGCACACAGAGACCCGCTTCTGCTGGGCGCGCGCGGGGCCGGGGATGCGAGGGGGAGGAGGGGAGCGCGGCGCGGCCGGCCCCTCCCCGCCGCCGCCGCCGCCGCACGCGCGCCCTGCGCCCGGGACACTCCGGCCCCCCTTCCTTCCCTCCCTCCCTCCTCCCCGCCGCCCGCCTTCCTCCCTCCCACCCCCACGCGCCCGCTTTTAAGGTGGAGCCCGGGCCCCCCGCCCGCCCCCTTTACCCTGCGCTCTCGCTCACTCCGGCTCGCTCCGGCCCCCCCTTACAACTCCCGCGCGCTTTTTAAGGAGGCGCCGCGGAGTTGGCGCCGGGGCGGGGGCGGGGGAAAGCGGCGGGCGGGGGACGGGGAGGGGAGTGCCGGGGGGAGGGGAGAGGGGGCGGGCAGGGCGGGCGGGCGGCGTTCGGCCGCCCTCCAGCCATTGGGCGCGGGACCCAGACGTCCCCGGCGCCCAGCCCCCCTCTCCACGCCTCCCCAGCGCGCTCCGCTCTCGGGACCGCACTTACCGGGAACTCGCCGCCCGCGGGCCGGGGCTGCCGCGCTCGCAGGGTGCTGCGGGGACCTTCCTGCTGCCGCCGCCCCCGCGTCCCTCAGGCGCGCCTGGCCCGGCGCTGAGGATGCGGGGAGAGGGGCGCGCACCCTCTCCCCCTTCTACTCCCCCTGCCAGGGCCGCCCCCGCCGCCGCTCGGCCTCCTGGCGCGCCGGCCCCACCGCCTCCCTAGAGCGCCCTCTCGGTCCCGGGCTGGACGCCGAGGGGGCGCGCCGCAGATTTGGGGACCCCGAATCTGGGGTCAAAGGGCAGTTTGAGGCTCGTTTCTCCTGCGGGGCCGAAGGAGTGCCGGAATTTCAGCTAAACCCTGGTTACAAGGACTTCAAGCCAGGACCTCATCGGCCTGCACGCTGGGGTCCGAAATTCCCTTTCCAACCCCCTGGGGGTGTGTGGGTGGGTGATCGAAGTCGAGAACACCAGCGACACTTTTTTTTTTTAAACAAAACTTTATTGGTAATAGTTTTCAAATATGTTTACAACAGCACACTGTTCAAGAGGAAGTCTCGTCCTTCGCAGCACACAGGTTGAATCGCCCCCGCACCCACCCGGGGCCCCACCCCAGGCCTGAGAACTCCTCCTGGGATGGGGAGAAGTTATGAGAGGGGGAAATACGGGGATGAATGGGGTGGCTCCCCAGCGGCTCCCCACTTTTCTATTACGAGAGAAAAAAGCACAAATGAGAAAGTGGGGGAGAGGTGATGGACAGCTGACAGCTAAGCTGGAGGAGGGGCGCCCAGGATGGGGGAGGCGGAAGCTGGTGGGTGAGTAAAACAGGCAGCCCCTCCCCAGCAGCTCTAGCCTTGAACCCCGGGCCATGGCTTGGGGGGACTTGGCCTCTTCTGTTCCCTTTTGCAGGGATGCCCTCCCCACTCAGCTGAGGGAAGGCTGGACGTTAAAATCTAGCGGAGAATAAAACTAAGGAGTTGGGAAACGCTGCTGGGAGGAAAGACTTGGGCTTGGGCTTGGGGCTCCCCCTCTGTCTTTTTGGGGGATGACTCCTCTTTGGCAGGGAGAGGGGCAGCTGCTTTTTCTGGCTTTCAAAGCCCAAGGGTGAAGACAGGTCTGTTGGGGAAGAAGAGAGCGGAGGCTTCCTAAAGGGGCCTAGACCCTCGCAGGATTGGCAGAGAGGATTCCCCGGGGAGGGGCCCAGGGGAGATTAGCAGCGGGGAGGTTCAAACCCCAGCGCCTCCCTTTCCAAAGTCAGTCTGCTTCTCTTTTAAAATGGATTTGAGGAGTGGGGGGACATGGGAGGGGTGGGAGTAGAGGAAGGAGGGAGGGAGGCACTGGTGGAACTTAAATAAGATTTTAAATTGTTTTTTTAAAAAAAATTCTAGCAAGCAGCCCACTGAACATGTCACTAAAAATCTCTCTTTCCCAGGCAGGATTACTTCGAAAGGAAGGTTGGCGCTTCGTTCATTTGCCCTTAGCAAGTGGGGCCTGTGGTTGGGTGGGATGGGGGTGTGGGTGGGGGCTGGAGTTAAGTGTGAGCCCCTCTTTCCATACCCTGTCCCTGGATACACCAGCAAGACCTGGTCTGACTGGAGTTGAGAAACTCGTTTAAAACAGGCAGAAGTGGGCTGGGTAGGCTGAGGGGCTGGGGGGCTGTGGGGAAGGAGGAAGGGAAAAGTGGGAGAGGGGGCAGGAGGGTGAAGGGGATGAAGGGGAGCAGCTGGTGTTTCTGTCCCTCCGATTATCTGGGCTTCCTGCTCCCCCTAACCCTGGAGGGTGGGGTGGGGGTGAAATTAGATGCAAGGAACTCTGGGGCCCTCTGGCTGTTCAATCCAACCCTCCCACCCCCCCCACCAAAAAAAAAGAAAAAAGAAAAAAGAAAACCCATGGGGGCACAGGCACACCCCTAAAACTCAGAAAACTCCTTGCCACACTTCTCATTGATGGAGACCCGGATTTCTTCTTCCTCATAGTCGTCAAAGTTACTCGTATCCCCAGGGCCTTTAAACTTTGGTATGAAGGGAGCTTCCACCTGGAGAGGGATCAAGAATCACCCAGACCTCAGCATTCAACATAATCATTATTACAACAATAAATGCGAATGGCCTAACATTCAAGAGATATTTACTCTGACTCGGGCCTGTGCTTACCATTAGGTTATGGATTCCTCTTAACAGCCTGAAACTCTTAATGTAGCCAACTCATCAAAGGGGAAATTACTTCCCAGAGAGAGGCATCTGCTGCACAAGGTCATGGAATGGCCAGATGACCCCAGAATCCCATTTCTAGACCCCACTGCTCTAAGCTCTCGACTCTAGGTTGCTCCTGAACCTGTGTTCTCTTTTCTATCTCTCTATTGGCTGTCTTCCCTGACTCTTGGCCTGCTCCCAAACCCTCAGCAGGCTTAAGGAGGGGAGGCCCACCTTCCTCTGGTAGATGGCAATCCAGTCAGTTGTGGCAAACCACTTGTGGTTCTTGATATCGTTGACCCCATTCTTGAGGTTCCCAAAGCGCTTGGTGAGATCTACCTGCAGGAGGTTCCGCAGCAGGTCCTTCAAGTCAGAGCTGAAGTGGGAAGGGAACCGCACCTGGAGGAAGGGGTACAAGGACAGGGTGGGAAGCTGGTCTGGAACTTGGGGAGCCCATGACGCTTCTTTCTCCATCCAACGGTCCTACTGGGTGGGGGCCTCCAAAGCAGAGTGCCTGCCAGCATCCTGTAAAACAGCTCCTTGGGCCTACCCTACAGTTTCCAATTTAGGAAGTCTGATACTGTGGCCTGAGAATCTGCATTTCTTTAAAAACTTTAAAAATTCAAGAGCTAGTTATTTTAAGAAGTTTTTGTAGAGACAGGGTCTCACTACGTTGCCCAGGCTGGTCTTGAACTCCTAGGCTCAAGCGATCCTCCTGCTTTGGCCTCCCAAAGTGCTAGGATTATAGGCGTAAGCCACCGCACCCAGTAAAAATCTGCATTTCTTTTGAAAAAAAAAAAAAAAGCCTCACTCTGTAGCCCAGGCTGGAGTGCAGTGGTGCGATCTGGGCTCACTGCAACCTCCGCCTCCTGGGTTCAAGGAATTCTCCTGTCTCAGCCTCCTGAGTAGCTGGGATTACAGGCTCACGCCAAGACACCTGGCTAATTTTTGTATTTTTAGTAGAGACGGGGTTTCACCATATTGGTCAGGCTGGTCTTGAACTCTTGACCTCAGGTGATCCACCTGCCTTGGCCTCCCAAAGTGTTCGGATTACAGGTGTGAGCCACCGTGCCTGGCCCAAGAATCTGCATTTCTAACAAATTCCCCAGCAATGGTGCTGCTGGAAAGGGGTCCCCTTTAAGAACCATTGCTCTAAGGCAAGTGCTATGATGATTTCCATTTCAGAGAAGGAGAAACTGAGGCTTGGGTTAAACAGCTCTTCCTAGGTCACATTGAGGCGTGGGATGGGGCAATTCCATCTCAGGTCTACTGGACTCTAGAACTTGCATTCTCAGCTGCTGCTGCTGCTGCTTAAGGCATCTCTGCTGGGGTCCGGAGACTTCTGAAATATTCATGCTGATGACAAACTTTTTCTCTCCTCTCTTTCTGCATAGCTAAGGTTCTTCCATTCTTTAAAGCCCAGCTCAACTCTTCTTGAAAGTTTTCCCCAAACGCTCTGAGCCCACAGCCTTGTATGCAAGTCATCACTGGAGTTGCAAGAAATGACTTCTTGTTCCTGCTGTGCCTCTTACACGCTGTGTGACCTTGGCCATGGCCCTTAACCTCTCTGGGCCTGCGCATGCCTCTCAGATGTGGGGCAGATATCCCAGGGCTGCACGAGGAAGATAATACCACTGACGGTGCGGGGGAACTAGAAAATGCTACAAAGAAGGGAGTCATGTGCATCTTCTCCTGTGGGATCTTCTGTGTTCTTTTTCTCTTTCTTTTTTTTCCCACTCTGGGACATTTTCTTTTTTCTTTTCTTTTTTGAGACGGAGTCTTGCTCTGTTGCCCAGGCTGGAGTGCAGTGGCGCAATCTCAGCTCACTGCAACCTCTGCCTCCCGGTTTCAAGTGATTCTCCTGCCTCAGACTCCTGAGTAGCTGGGATTACAGGTGTGCGCCACCACATCCGGCTAATTTTTGTATTTTTAGTAGAGATGGGGTTTCACCGTGTTCGTCAGGCTGGTCTTAAACTCCTGACCTCGTGATCCGTCCGCCTCGGCCTCCCAAAGTGCTGGGATTACAGGCATGAGCCACTGCACCCGGCCAACTCTGGGCCATTTTCTTGGCAGTTTCTTTTGGTCTGGTGGCAGATGCCTCATCTTTCCCTTTTTTTGAGACAGAGTCTTCCTCTGTCACCCAGGCTGAAGTGCAATGGCGCAATCTCGGCTCACTGCAACCTCTGTCTCCCGGGTTCAAGCAGTTCTCTGCCTCAGCCTCTGGAGTAGCTGGGATTACAGGCGCCTGCCACCACGCCCAGCTAATTTTTGTATTTTTAGTAGAGACGGTTTCACCATGTTAGCCAGGCTGGTCTTGAACTCCTGACCTCGTGATCCACCTGCCTCGGCCTCCCAAAGTGCTGGGCTTACAGGTGTGAGCCACCGCGCCTGGCCTTCATCTTTCCCTTTTAGTGATGCTATGTGTCCAGCCGGGGCACCCCACTTGCCTGAATTTTTTTAAAAGACAGGGTCTGGCTCTGTGACCCAGGCTAGACTGCAGTGATGCAATCACAGCTCACTGCAGCCTCAAACTTCTGGGCTCAAGCGATTCTCCTGCCTCAGCCTCCCGATGAGCTGGGAATACATGGGTGCATCATCACGCCCAGCTAATATTTAGGTTTTTTTGTTTTTTTGTTTTTTTTTGAGACAGAGTCTTGCCCTGTTGCCCAGGCTGGAGTACAATGGTGTGATCTTGGCTCACTGCAACCTCCGCCTCCTAGGTTCAAGTGATTCTCCTGCTTCAGCCTCCCAAGTAGCTGGGATTACAGGCGCCTACCACTACACCCAGCTAATTTTTTTTGTGTGTGTTTTTAGTAGAGACGGAGTTTCACCACGTTAGTCAGGCTGGTCTCGAACTCCTGACCTCAGGTGATCTGCCCGCCTTGGCCTCCCACAGTGCTGGGATTACAGGTGTGAGCCATGGCGCCTGGCCAGTTTTTTTTTTTTTTTTTTTTTTTAAGAGATGGGGTCTGGCTATGTTGCCCAGGCTGGTCTGGAACTCCTGGCCTCAAGCCTCCACTTCCCAAGGTGCTGGCATTACAGGTGTGAGCCATTGTACCCAGCCCCAAAGTTTCAAAGCCAGTCGGTGGCAGAGCTGGGACTGGGGCCCAGGCTGAGCCTGAGGGTGTTCCCACCACAGTGTCGTGACTCCGGGCCAACCAAAAGCTCCTGTGTAGGAGATGCTGGACCAAGTGGGGGGATGGTCGGGTCTTCCCAGCAAGGTGGTTGAGCTGAGGGCAGAGGTGGGGTCCCCAACCTCTCTCCGGCCATCAGTGCCTACGATGATTGCCTACGATGATTACCTACTCACCAAAATGTGATCTTGGCCAAGAAACATCCCTTTTCCCAGCCTGTTTCCTCACCTCTCCTACAGAGGGTGCCACCATCTCAGGGTGTGACTGATGGGGATTCTAGGGCCTGACGGATGGTGGGCACTTTGTACCTGTCATAGATGTGAGCTGAGATGGCTTCACCACCCCTCATCTGAACCCTCAGAGTTAGGCAAGTCTGGGTTTGGGAGAGGAAGCATGGGTTATAAACGCTAAGTGAGGGCACTCCTGGGTGAGGCTGTGGACAGCACCTGGGAACAGGAACCAAATACATTCATTTTCCTGCCTTGGAATTTGCGAAAACTCACACTAACTGGGACGAGGAGCGACAAGGAGGGTCGTCTGGCAGGACGGTTTGTGTTCTGTGGCCAAGAAGTTCCCGTGAGGCTCGGGATTTTGGAAGCCCGTGGGATTCTGGAACCGCGGGGTTGGGGCTGGACAGCGAGGGGGCTTGAGGTGTTGGCCTCAGTGTGGCTGGTGCGTCCAGCTTCACCACCTGGCCTAACTTAAGGAACTTCTAGATTATTCTGACAACAAGCAGGGCTCCCCAGGGAGTAGGATGGGTGAGCAGGGAAGGGTCTCTTTCTTCCAGGGCTGTGTCCCCACATCCGGACCTCACCTTCCCAGAGACGATCTTCTCATAGATCTGGATGGGCTGGTCTGCGAAGAAGGGCGGGTAGCCAGCGGCCATTTCATAGATAAGAACCCCCAGGGCCCACCAGTCCACGGCCTTGTTGTAGCCCTGGAGCAAGATGGGGGGGCACAGGGTGAGGAGGGGGCGAGAGCAGGAGAGCAGAGCCGGCCTCAGGGGAAGGGGAGGGCTGGGGAGGCTCCTACTTTGCTCAGGATAATCTCAGGGGCCAGGTACTCAGGGGTGCCACACAAGGTCCAAGTGCGGCCCTTCACGCGCTTGGCGAAACCGAAGTCTGTCACCTGTGGGCACAAGAACAGGCAGTTGGCAGGGAGGGAGGGTCCAGGCCATGGTTTCCCCAGGGATGCCCCTCGCCCGGCCTGGTGGGCACCTGAATGTAGCCCTGCTGGTCAATCAGCAGATTCTCCGGTTTCAGGTCTCTGTAGATGAGATCCAGCGAGTGCAGATACTCAAAGGTCAGGACGATCTGGGCCGCGTAGAAACGGGCATGGGGCTCGCTGATGGGGACAAATGGGGAGGTGAACGTCAGTGGCCATGCCCCAAAATGGTCCAGCAGGTGGTCCTGCAGAGCCTCCCCCGGAGGAAGACACCTCCAGTCCAGCCGTCAGAAACGCAAGGCACCTGATTCTTACATAGCCCGACATGGGAAACAGCCTGTGGGTCCATCCACAGGAGAATGGAATCACAGACTGAGCTATAGTCATACAATGGAATTCCACTCACCACCACCACCGCCAACAGGACAGCCCATGCATCCACTCAACAATGTGGCTGCATTTCAAACTGATTATGTTAAGCAAAAGAAGACACAAAAGAACATGAATGAGTCCATTTATATCACGTCCATACCCAGACAAAACAAAGGCATGGTGTTTGAAGTCAGAAAGGACAACTGCCTTTGGCGGGAGGTGACATGTCAAGAGAAGGATTCGGCCCGGTGCGGTGGCTCACCCCTGTAATCCCAGCATTTTGGGGGGTCGAGGTGGGAAGACCACTTGAGCCCAGGAGTTCGAGACCAGCCTGGGCAATACAGGCAAGACCTCACCTCTGTGTGTATGTAGATATGTGTGTGTGTGTGTGTGTGTGTATGTATATATATATATATATTTTTTTTTTTTAATTAATTTTTTTTGAGACAGAGTCTCGCTCTCTTGCCCAGGCTGGAGTGCAATGGCATAATCTCGGCTCACTGCAACCTTCGCCTCCCGGAAACAAGCGATTCTCTTGCCTCAGCCTCCTGAGTAGCTGGGATTACAGGCGTGGACCACCACGCCTGGCTAATTTTCGTATTTTTAGTAGAGACGGGGTTTCACCATGTTGGTCAGGCTGGTCTCGAACTCCTGACCTTGTGATCCACCCACGTCGGCCTCCCAAAGTGCTGGGATTACAGGCGTGAGCCACGGCACCCGGCCTCCACCTCTGTATATTATTGAAAAAAAAAAGAAAGGGATTCAAGGGAATTTTCTGAGGTGATAGAAAAGTTCCATATACTGTTTTGGGTGGAGGTTAGGTAGCTGTACACAACTGTCAAAACTTGAGGCGTGGAACATTGAAGAACTGTGCATTTTATTGTATGTAAAGTGAATCTATAGTTATCTATCTAAAATACAACTACAAGACCAGTGCGGTGGCCCATGCCTGTAATCCCAGCATTTTGAGAGGCCAAGGGGGGGCGGATCACCTGAGGTCAGGAATTTGAGACCAGCCTGGCCAACATAGTGAAACCCCATCTCTACTAAAAATACAAAAATTAGCCAGGCAAGGGGGCATGCGCCTGTAGTCCCAGCTACTTGGGAGGCTGAGACAAGAGAATCACTTGAACCCGGGAGGCAGAGGTTGCATGGAGCCGAGATCGTGCCACTCACTCCAGCCTGGACGACAAGAGCGAAACTCTGTCTCAAAAAATAAAATCAAATAAAACTACATATGTTAACTTGTAAGTTAATAAGACAAATTTATAAGTTAAAAATTTTTTTTTTCTTTCAGCAGGGTCTCTTGTTACAACCCAGTCTGGAGTGCAGCAGCGTGATCGTGGCTCATGCAGTCTTGACCTCCCAGGTTCAGGAGATCTTCCCACCTCAGCCTCCCCAGTAGCTGGGACTACAGGAATGTGCCACCACACCTAATTTTTTTTTTTTGTATTTTTTTGTAGAGATGCGGTCTTGCTATGTTAGGCTGGTCTCAAATTCCTGGGCTCTAGCAATCTGCCCACCTTGGCCTCCCAAAGTGGGATTATAGGGCATGAGCCACAGTACCCGGCCTGTATCTTAAACTTACAAATTTCTGTATATAGTTTTATTTTATGTATAAAATATATATTAAAATCTACACATATAAAACTATTGATCTATATAAAATAAAATAATAGTATAATTTTTATTTTATTTTTTTGAGACAGAGTCTCGCTCTGTCACGCAGGCTGGAGTGCAGTGGCGCGATCTCGGCTCACTGCAAGCTCCGCCTCCCAGGTTCACGCCATTCTCCTGCCTCAGCCTCCCGAGTAGCTGGGACTATAGGCGCCTGCCACCATGCCCGGCTAATTTTATTTTATTTTTTTAGTAGAGACGGTGTTTCACCATGTTAGCCAGGATGGTCTCGATCTCCTGACCTCGTGATCAGCCCGCTTCGGCCTCCCAAAGTGCTGGGATTACAGGCATGAGCCACCGCACCCGGCCAATTTTTTTTTTAAAAGAGACAAAACCCCACTATGCAGCCCAGGCTGGTCTCAAATTCTTGAGCTCAAATGATCTTCTCACCTCAGCCTCAGGAGTAGTGGGACTACAGATGCATGCCACCTTTTGGGGCTCAAAAAATGCACAAAATCAACAACTTCAATTTTTTTTTTTTTTCAAGACGGCATGTCACTTTCTCACCCAGGCTGGAGTGCAGTGGTGTGATCTTGGCTCACTGCAACCTCTGTCTCCTGGGTTCAAGTGATTCTCCTGCCTCAGCCTCCAGAGTAGCTGGGATTACAGCTCAGTTTTGTATGTTTAGTGGAGACAGGGTTTCGCCATGTTAGCCAGGCTGGTCTCGAACTCCTGACCTCAGGTGATCTGCCCACCTCAGCCTCCCAAAGTGCTAGGATCACTGGTGAGAACCACCGCGCCTGGCACTAACTTCAGTTTGGACACCTAAGTTGCCATGTTTGCTCTGTTTTGTTTTGTGGTGGTTGAAACATCACATATTCCTCAGCACAGGGGAAACAGAAACCCACAGGGTCCTGGGAGACCACCTGCATGTTGAAGTATGCTGGACTCCTCTGCATTCCCAGGGGGCTTGGTCGTGCACTGACACCTGTGGACACCCTGACAGCCTGATGTGATGCGGGGTGGCCCGCTTACCTGAACCTTCCGATCCGCCGTAGGTGTGAGAACATCTCCCCGCCGGGCACGTACTCCATGACCATGTATAAGTTTGAGTTGTCCTGTGGGAAGCAGTGGCTGGTCAAGGGCCCACTCCCTGAGACTTGGACCCTATCTGAAGGCCTTGGGGGCCTCCCCGTCTGGTGTTCAAACATTATATGATAACAGCGATCCTGGCTCCCTGTAGGAATCATGTTCTACAGGGGCGACCCTTATCCTGCTGTTAATGGGTGAAAGTGAGGGCTGGCTCAGAGGTATGTCAGGACCTGGTTAGCCTGCCTTGGCTGGAGAGAGAACTCTGTAGTACCTTGCTCTGGGAGCTTGAGTAAGGCTTTGAGGCCACAGTTTTGTCATCTGTAAAATGGGATCATGATAGGCTGCAGAATTAGTGGGGCCCAGAATAAAAAAGGTGGCCCCTGGTTAAAAGATTATTACGGAGGGCCGGGTGTGGTGGCTCATGCCTGTATAATCCCAGTACTTTGGGAGGCCAAGGTGGGTGGATCACTTGAGCCTAGGAGTTTGAGATCAGCCTGGGCAACATAGTGAGACCCTGTCTCTACAAAAATACAAAAATTAGCTGGGCATCATGGCGTGCACCTGTAGTCTCAGCTACTCAGGAGACCGAGGTGGGAGGATCGCTTGAGCCTGGGAGGCGAAGGTTGTAGTGATCTGTAATTGCACCACTGCACTCCAGCCTGGGCAACAGGGTGAGACCTTATCTTAAAAAAAACAAAACAAAACGGCCGGGCATGGTGGCTCACACCTGCAATCCCAGCACTTTGGGAGGTCGAGGCAGGCAGATCACTTGAGGTCAGGAGTTCAAGACCAGCCTGGGCAACATGGCAAAATCCTGTCTCTACTAAAAATACAAAAATAAGCTGGGCATGGTGGTGGGCACCTGCAATCCCAGCTACTCAGGAGGCTGAGGAAGGAGAATTGCTTGAACCCAGGAGGCGGAGGTTGTAGTGAGCCAAGATTGTGCCACTGCACTCCAGCCTAAGCAACAGTTAGTGAGACTCTGTCTCAACAAAAAAAAATTATTACGGATCTCAAGACAGCAGCAGCAGCAAAGCATTAAACCAGGTGTGGGGTCCCTTGGAGCACAGGCCCTTGTGCTTCTCTGGGTCAAACGTCCATGAAGCTGGCCCTGAGTGGCCTTTCCTGTTTCTCATGACCACAGCTTTGGATGGCACCCAAAACGGCTCCCAAAGGGCGCTCAAGACGAGCCTGGAACTGTCATGACAACCCCACCAGGCTGGAACTGGTATGATCCCCATTTTACCGATGAGAAAACTGAGGCTTGGGGAGATAAGTCTCTTGCCCAGGGCCACACATCAGGAAGTACTGAACTGGGAACTGAACCCCGGCTGCCTGGGGCAGAGTTTGTGCTCCTGGGTCAGGCTCTTGCCATAAACCAGGTGCTGCTTTTGAGGGATGTTACTGAGGCTGGGTGACTCGCCAAGGGTATCGAACTACAAACTGGCTGGACCAGGAACTGAACTTGGGTCTACCAGAGTCCCAGCCTGACTCCCGTCCCCTGATCTCCCTCCTCCAGGGATCTTGTTCTTCCACAAAAGAGGGCAGCCACTGATTGTCCTCAGCTCCGACCCCAGCCCTGGGGGCCAGAAGGCTGGGACCCAAGGCAGTGACCCTGCCCCTTGGCCACTGGGACCCCACCTTGAAGGAGAACTCGAGTTTGACGAGGAACGGAAAGTTGACGGCTTGCAGGATGCGCTTTTCATTCAGGGTGTGTTCTATCTGTTTCAGTTTCACCACCTGGGAAGGGAAGGAGGGGAGGGCAGAAAGGAGGGGGAGGTGAGAGGGGCCTCATTTCCCCTGATGCCTGGAACTAGGGATGCCAGAGCCAGGCCGGTTCCTTCAGCCGGAATCATTTGTGTGCCTGTGGCCTGTCTGGCCCTTAGCTGATGCTGAGGACACAGCATCAGGGAGGCTAGGGGCTGCTTGTCCTTGCACGGCACTAAGTCCAGGGCAAAGAATACATGGGTTACCCCCAGAGAGGTCAGAGCCGTGGTGGAGGGTATCTTGGGGTTGTGGAGAAGCAGCCCCCAAGAAGCCCATGTAAAGTACCTGGCATGGTCTGGGGAAGGGGGAATCAGAGAGAGCTTTCTGGAGGAAGGGGCAGCTGAACTGAAATTGAAAAGACAGGCAGGAGAAGCCCAAGGGGTGGGGGGTTTAGGAACTGCCTTACCCTTGTTTAGAACACTCCACACAGCAACCTGAACCTCAGGCTAACAGCTCCTCAGCCATCAGCTGATGCTGATGCCGTGAGCAGGCACCTGGCACCTAGTCTCTCATTGAATCAGGATAGAAGCCCTAGACGCCCATGCTGGGAGTACGCCAGTTTGGAAGACCAGACACAGAGAGGGGAGGTGACTTGCCCAAGGTCACACAGCTGGCTGATGTCAGGCTGGTGTGTAACATGTGGCCAGCCTGGTCCCTTGGTCAGCTGTCAACTGCTTTGCTCACATACCTGTGTCCTCAGAGTCTATACCTGCCCTACCCAGTTCAGTCCCCATTAGCCACAGGGGGATGCTGGGCCCTTGAAATATGGCTGGTCGGATGGGGAGCCAAATTCAAAAATTTTAAGTATCTAAAATATAAATTTAAAAACTGACACCAGCTGGGCATAGTGGCTCATGCCTGTAATCCCAGCACTTTGGGAGGCCCAGGCAGGTAAATCACTTGAGCCCAGGAGTTTGAGACTAGCCTGGGCAATGTAGCGAGACCCCATCTCTACAAACAACAACAACAACAACAAAAGCAACTAGCTGGGCATGGCACAACTATGGTCCCAGCAGCTCCAGAGGCTGAGGTGGGAGGATCATTTGAGCCTAACTGCACTTCAGCCTGGGCAACAGAGCAAGACCCTGTCTCAAAAACAAAACAACCAGGCCGGGCACGGTGGCTCACGCCTGTAATCCCAGCACTTTGAGAGGCCGAGGTGGGCGGATCACGAGGTCAGGAGATCGAGACCATCCTGGCTAACACGGTGAAACCCCGTCTCTACTAAAAATACAAAAAAATTAGCTGCGCGTGGTGGCGGGCGCCTGTAGTCCCAGTTACTTGGGAGGCTGAGGCAGGAGAATGGTGTGAACCCAGGAGGTGGAGCTAGCAGTGAGCCGAGAGTGCGCCACTGCACTCCAGCCTAGGCAGCAGAGCTCCATCTCAAAAAAAAACAAACATAAACAAAAAAAAACAACCAGCCTGGCCAAAATGGTGAAACCCTGTCTCTACTAAAAATATTTAAAAATTGGCCAGGTGCGGTGGCTCACGCCTGTAATCCCAGCACTTTGGGAGGCCGAGGCGGGCGGATTACAAGGTCAGGAGATCGAGACCATCCTGACTAACATGGTGAAACCCCGTCTCTACTAAAAATACAAAAAATTGGCCGGGCGTGGTAGCGGGCGCCTGTAGTTCCAGCTACTCGGGAGGCTGAGGCAGGAGAATGGCGTGAACCCGGAAGGCAGAGCTTGCAGTGAGCCAAGATCGTGCCACTGCACTCCAGCCTGAGCGACAGAGCAAGACTCCATCTCAAAAAAAAAAAAAAAAAAAAAAAATTAAAAAATTAGCTGGGCGTGGTAGCCGGCACCTGTAATTCCAGCTACTCAGGAGGCTGGAGCACAAGAATCGCTTGAAACCAGGAGGCAGAGTTGTAGTGAGCCGAGATCGTGCCATTGCACTCCAGCCTGGGCATCAAGAGCGAAACTCCATCTCAAAAACAAAACAAAACAAAACAAAAATTAAACTCTTGATGCAGGTACTGGTGACTTTCAGGCATGGTTGGAACAACTTGGGCATGTGAATCTGCTTTTTCAACTTCCCTGCTTTTTCTCATCTTTCCAGGAAAAATTTACCATCAGAGTTGAGACCTGTTGTAAGCATACAATGGACACTGGATTTTAAAGACACTTCAGTACAGAAAAAAAGGAAATATTTCCGAAGTCATGGAGGACTGGGAAAAAAACAAAAGGAATGTAAAATGTTTCGTTAATGATATTTTCACATTGATAATATATGGAAAGGGTAATACTGTAGCTATACTGGCTTAATTAAAACATATCATTAGGCCAGGTGCGGTGGCTCACGCCTGTAATCCCAGCACTTTGGAAGGCCGAGGCGGGCAGATCACCTGAGGTCAGGAGTTCGAGACCAACCTGACCAACATGGTGAAACCCCGTCTCTACTAAAAATACAAAAGTTAGCCGGGTGTGGTGGCAGCACCTATAATCCCAGCTACTTGGGAAGCTGAGGCAGGAGAATCACTTGAACCTGGGAGGTGGAGGTTGCAGTGAGCTGAGATCACGCCACTGCACTCCAGCCTGGGCGATAAGAGTGAGGCTCTGTCTCAAAAAAAAAAAAAAAAAAAAAAAACCCCAAACATGTCATTAAAATGAATTTCATGAATGACACCTGTTTCTTTCACTTTCTTTTTTAATTAGAAATTTTGGTTTTTTTTTAGAGATGGGGTCTGGCTGTGTTGTCCAGGCTGGAGTTGAACTCCTGGGTTCAAGTGATCCTCCTGCCTCAGCCTGTCTAGTAGCTGGGACTACAGGCGTGCGCCACCATGCTTGGCTGTTTTTACTGTTTATGATGAAGCAAACAGAAAATTCAAAATCACTTCTGTGGCTCAGGTTACATTTCTGCTAGTTACATTGCTGCTTTATAGCAGTGCCCGGTATAAAGTCGGATCACAAAAATATTTACGAGAAGAAAGTGCACGTAAACACCACTTCCCCCAAGAGTGCTCTTGTCCTCCTCCCTTTGGGCTGGTGTCTGACCCTGTGTCACAGTGCCTGGCTTTGAATCCATGGCCGGCCTGGAGAGGGAGCTTTGGGAAGGCAGCACAGGGCCCTTCTGATCCCTAGGGCTGGCACATTATGGGGGCTCGGGGGATAATGGGTGAGCCTGGCATGGTGGCTCATGCCTGTAATCCCTGTACTTTGGGAGGCTGAAGTAGGAGATCACTTGTGGCCAGGAGTTCAAGACCAGCCTGGGCAACACAGCAAGACCCCCTGTCTAAAACAAAAAACAAACAAACAAAAAAAATTAGCCAGGCATGGTAGTGTGAGCTTGTAGTCCCAGCTACTCGAGAGGATCTCTTGAGCTCAGGAGTTTGAGGCTACAGTGAGCTATGATCACATCACTGCACTCCTGCTTGGGCAACAGAGCAGGATCCTGCGCCCCGCAAAAAAACTAAGCGGCCAGGCACCGTGGCTCACGCCTGCAATCCCAGCACTTTGGGAGGCTGAGGCAGATGTATCACCTGAGGTCAGGAATTCGAAACCATCCTGGCCAAGATGGCGAAAACCCATCTCTACTAAAAATACAAAAATTAGCTGGGTGTGGTGGTGGGCGCCTGTAATCCCAGCTACTCGGGATGCTGAGGCAGGAGAATCGCTTGAACTAGGGAGGTGGAGGTTGCAGTGAGCCAAGATCACGCCACTATACTCCAGCCTGAGCGACAGAGCGAGACTCTGAATCAAAAAAAAGCAAGTGAGTGAACGGGTGGATAGGGCACTCCAAGGAGTGGGCACAGTCCAGGCAAAGGCCTGACAGGCAGGCCCTGAGCGAGGACGGGCCACCTCACCTTCTGTTTGTCGAGGATCTTCATGGCATAGTGGTTCCCGGTCTCCTTGTGTTTCACCAGCATCACCCGCCCGAAGGAGCCCGTGCCGAGGGTCTTGATTCGTTCAAACTGATCCAAGTGGGCTGTGTTCTGTGGGCAGAGGGGTCGGCAGGCTCAGGGTACGCCCTCCCCGTGGCCTGCTTGGCTAAGGTCTGGGGCATCCCCTCTGCCACCGGCAGAGGGGGCCCTGGGGAGCACGTGGGGTCAGCGGGGTGAGGACAGGGGGCGGAAAATCAAGATGGCAGAGGGCACATTCCTTAAGGCGGGTGGCAGGGGCCAGATCCGGCCCTGGCCTGGGGCCTGGAAGCTGCTGGCAGCTGTGCTGGGGGCAGGGGTGGGCCGTTGGGAGGGGTGGTGGGATGGGGGTGCCTGGCATTGGGCAGTCAGGTGTCTCCACACAGGACCCCCCATGGGCACCTAGGGATCAAATGGGGAGGGTCTGAAGCCTTCTACGGGGTTTCTGAAATTCTAGCTGTGTTGCTGGGACACAGCTAGGGGGCTGGGGGTCACCAGCTCACCCCTCCCTGGGCTCTGCACCCGGCAGCCTTACCTGAGCGGGACTTTCCCATTTTTTAAGAAAATCTTCTTTGGCTTTGGCTAAGAATTCTTTCACTGAAAGGGAGAGAGGGGAGAGTTAGACAGAGACCCCCGTCTCACCAGGGTGGGTTCAGGTGATTTCTGGGGAGATACTTGGTGGAAAGTGGGGTGCAGTTCCAACCCAGAGCCTGACCTTTTTCTGGTGCCTCTGGAGGCCCTGGCTGGGCCGTGGCCTGGGCCTCCCCTGCTACAGAGAGGTGGGATCCAGCTGCCACTCCATCCAAAGTGGGGTACAGAGCGTCTCAGGGGTCACTCCCAGGGGAACAGAGGGAGGCACCCAGGCAGGCCAGCCCACCCCCACTCGCCCCAGTTCTGACCGACATTCCACGGCCAGGGCCGACGCCAGCCGAGGTATTTATAGCCTTGGGATTTGGCTGTTCCTCTGGTCCCTTCTCTGGGAAGGCCGGGCCTGGGACGGAGGCCTCAGGGGCTCGGGTAGCAGGCGCCCTTGGGGGGCTCAGCTGTCACCTTGGCCCCCAGCTGGCCCTGTTCCTCTCCATGACAATCGCAAAGGCATTGCTCCAGAGCTGGTTCAAGGGAAGTCTCGCCCTATGCCCACTCCTCGGCCCCACGGCATCCCAAGGCGAACATCACCGCCTGGCTAATGTTGAAACTTCCCCGGCAGACCCTGTGCCGGCTGCTGTCTACACTGTCTCATCTGACTCGCTCGGCAACCTGCCTTGTATCCATTGTCTCCACTTAACAACCCAGGAAACAGACTTGAAAACAGTCATTCTCATCTCTGCTGAGACACAGCCCAGCAAAGTGGCTAAGGGCCAGGACGTGGGGACAAGATCCAGTTCACAGCCCAGCCTGGTCTCTGACGAACTTTGTGACTTTGGGTAACTGATCTCACCTCTCTAGGCCTCAGTTTTCCTCATCTGTAAAGTGGGGTGGTTTTGAGGAATGAATGAGTTCATCTTGACAAAGGGAGTTGAACAGTGGCCCGTGTGATGGTAGTGCCAGATAAATGTCAGCTATTATTATTTTTTATCTATTTATTTATTTATTTTTTGAGACGGAGTCTCCCTCTGTCGCCCAGGCTGGAGTGCAGTGGCACAATCTCCGCTCACTGCAAGCTCCACCTCCCGGGCTCACGCCATTCTCCTGCCTCAGCCTCCTGAGTAGCTGGGACTACAAGCGTCTGCCACCACGCCCGGAGAATTTTTTGTATTTTTTTTTAGTGCAGACGGGCTTTCACCATGTTAGCCAGGATGGTCTCGATCTCCTGACCTCATGATCCACCCGCCTCGGCCTCCCAAAGTGCTGGGATTACAGGCATGAGCCACCGTGCCCGGCCAATTTATTTATTTTTTAAATTATTATTATTATTTTTTTTGAGATGGAGTCCCGCTTTGTTGCCCAGGCTGGAGTGCAGTGGCACAATCTCCGCTCACTGCAAGCTCCACCTCCCGGGCTCACGCCATTCTCCTGCCTCAGCCTCCTGAGTAGCTGGGACTACAAGCGTCTGCCACCACGCCCGGAGAATTTTTTGTATTTTTTTTTAGTGCAGATGGGCTTTCACCATGTTAGCCAGGATGGTCTCGATCTCCTGACCTCATGATCCACCCGCCTCGGCCTCCCAAAGTGCTGGGATTACAGGCATGAGCCACCGTGCCCGGCCAATTTATTTATTTTTTAAATTATTATTTTTTTTTTTTTTGAGATGGAGTCCCGCTTTGTTGCCCAGGCTGGAGTGCAGTGGCACAATCTCAGCTCACTGCAACCTCCGCCTCCCAGGTTCAGATGATTCTCCTGCCTCAGCCTCCCAAGTAGCTGGGATTACAGGCACCTGCCACCACACCCAGCTAATTTTGGTATGTTTAGTAGAGACAGGGTTTCGCCATGTTGGCCAGGCTGGTCTCGAACTCCTGACCTCAGGTGATCTGCCCGCCTTGGCCTCCCAAAGTGCTGGGATTACAGGCATGAGCCACCACACCCGGCCTATTATTTTCTAAATTGAGGTACAAAATATGGGGAGAGAGGCTGGGTGCGGTGGCTGACGTCTGTAATCTCAGCACTCTGGGAGGCCAAAGTGGGTGGATCACAAGGTCAGGAGTTCGAGACCAGCCTGGCCAACATGGCGAAACCCCATCTCTACTAAAAATAAAAAAATTAGGCCAGGCACGGTGGGTCACGCCTGTAATCCCAGCACTTTGGGAGGCCGAGGCGGGTAGATCACTTGAAGTCAGGAGTTCAAGACCAGTGTGGTCAACATGGTAAAACCCCATTTCTACTAAAAGTACAAAATATTAGCCGAGCATGGTGGCAGGAGAATCGCTTTGACCCGGGAGGCAGAGGTTGCAGTGAGCTGAGATCATGCCATTGCACTCCAGCCTAGGCGACAGAGCGAGACTCTGTCTCCAAAACAAAACAAAAAAATTAGCCAGGCGTGGTGGTGTGTGCCTGTAATCCTAGCTACCTGGGAGGCTGAGGCAGGAGAATTGCTTGAACCTGGGAGACTGAGGTTGCAGTGAGCCGAGATTGTGCCACTGCACTCCAGCCTGGGCGACAGAGCAAGACTTGTCTAAGAAAAAAAAAAAAAGATAAAATAAAATAAAATATGGGGAGAGACTGGGCATGGTGGCTCACGTCCATAATCCCAGCACTTTTGGGAGGCCGAGGCGGGAAGATCACTTGAGGTCAGGAGTTTGAAATCAGCCTGGCCAACATGGTGAAACCCCGTCTCTACTAAAAATACAAAAATTAGCTAGGCACGGTGGCGCATGCCTGTAATCCCAGTGATTTGGGAGGCTGGGGCAGGAAAATCTCTTGAACCTGGGAGGCAGAGGTGACAGTGAGCTGAGATCATGCCACTGCACTCCAGCCTAGGCAACAGAGTGAGACTCTGTCTCAAAAAAAAAAAAAAACAAAAAAACATATATATATAGGGAGAGCTGGGAACGGTGGCTCATGCCTGTAATCCCAGTGCTTTGGAAGGCCGAGGTTGGAGGATCGCTTGAGGCCTGGAATTAGAGACCAGCCTGGGCAACATAGCAAGACCCAATCTCTACAAAAAATGAAACAATTAAAAAATTAGCTGAGTATAGTGGTCCATGCCCGCAGTTTCACCTACGCAGGAGGCTGAGGCAGGAAGATCGCTTAAAGCCCAGGAGATTGAGGTTGCAGTGAGCTATGATTGCACCACTACACTCCAGCCTGAGCAAGAGTGAGACTCTGTCTCAAAAAAATAATAATACTCTGGGAGGCCGAGTGGGGGGGATTGCTTGAATACAGGAGTTTGAGACCAGCCTGGACAACATCAAAACCCTCTACAAAAAATAAAAACATTAGCCAGGTGTGGTGGTGTGTACCTGTGGTTCCCAGCTACTCAGGAGGCAGAGGTGGGAGGACTGTTCAAGCCGGGGACATAGAGGCTGCAGTGAGCCGTGACTGAGCCATTCTACTGCAGGCTGGGTGACAGAGTGAGGCCCTGTCTCAAAAAAAAAAGTAATAATAAAAAAACCCCAAAAACAAATATAGGAGATACATTGAGTGCTCAAATCTTAAATGCGCAGCCTGACAAATTCTTGCATTATGGACTTGTCCTTTTAACCACCACCTAGGGCTACAAGGGACCAGCCCCTTGCTGAGTATTTTCTATGCTTCGTTCTCACCCTGTGGGGTGGGAGCTGCTGTTATTCCCACTGTACAGACGAGAAGACTGATCAGGTCTGAGGTCACTTGCCTGCCCCCACATCCCATGAGATTAACTACTTCACTGCCGACTCAGCCATTGGTTTCAGCGCTGAGTCCAGTGCACCAGGGTGGCCAATGTAGACAGAGCTGCCTTCAACCCCCTGATGTTCCTGGGTTTGCTGCCACCCTGAGGGGCCCTGTACATTTGCCCTTTGGCATTGCTGGTTGTCTGCCTGCCAGTAATCCCACGTGGCCTTGTGGGGAGCCACCCCCACTACCTGTCTCCAGAGCTCTCCCTCAGCATTCAGAGAGAAGAGCCCTCATGGGGCTAGAAAGTGGTAGATGGTGGCCGGGTGCGGTGGCTCACGCCTGTAATCCCAGCACTTTGGGAGGCCGGGACAGGCGGATCACTTGAGGTCGGGAGTTTGAGACCAGACTGACCAACATGGAGAAACCCTGTCTCCACTAAAAATACAAAATTAGCTGGGCGTGGTGGCACATGCCTGTAATCCCAGCTATTCAGGAGGCTGAGGCAGGAGACTTGCTTGAACCTGGGAGGCAGAGGTTGCAGTGAGCCGAGATCGCGCCATTGCACTCCAGCCTGGACAACAAGAGCCAAACTCCGTCTCAAAAAAAAAAAAAAAAGAAAGTAGTAGATGGTGGATGGAGAGAGACCGTGGCCAAGAAGGCCCCACAATGAACGATCAGGCGGAGAGGGGACAGGCAATGAGTGGCCAGGAGTCCTAGATGGGTGCCTGGCTGGGCCACCAACTAGCCCAGGGGCCTGAGCCTGGGGGTCACACCAAATTCAACGCTTTCACTAGCAGAACCTTTGTTTGTGTGTTTTGTTTTGTTTTGAGATGGGGTCTTGCTATGTTGCCCAGGCTGGTCTCCAACTTCTGGCCTCAATGGATTCCCCCACCTTAGCCTCCCAAAGTGCTGGGATTACAGGTGTGAGCCACTATGCCTGGCTTCAGTAATAGAACCTTTGTGACAGAAAACATCTTCCTTGGAAACCTCCAAATAATCCACACAGAATTCAGCAGTGGGTGGGGAGGGTGGAGGGTGCCCTCTTGGGATTCTACCTTCACCCACACAAGAAGGCAGAGAGGTGCCAGGCTTGAAGGGAATCCAAAAGGTCTGGTCTGTTTTCCCTTTGCTCTTAGCAAAAAGGAAAGAATTGCTGAATCCTGCACCTCCCCGACTTGCTGAGCTCCCAGCCTCTGGCTGTCCGCTGGTGCCCCACGGAGTAGCTCCACAGGGTGCCTTGCTGTTAGCATGGCCCTTCTCTGGCCTCTCAAAGGACCAGAGCGCCCAGGCTCTGTCCCCTCTGGTGCCACTAGCCCTGTTAGCTTGTCAGATTTGGGGATGGGGCACGGGGGAGGCCAGTGCCAGGAGGAGCAGGCAGAGAGAGGGATGATGGTAGGGGAGGGGCAGGTAACCTCAATCAAGAGGCCCCACACTCACCTCTGCTTCCTGTCTCTTCCAGCAAAGGGTAGAATAAAGGGTGGGGGGGATGGGGTGATCTGGGGGCCTTCTGCCCACTGGCCAGGGAGGCTCAGGGTGCTGGCTGTGGCTTAGGCCCCCAGAAGGTGTGGTGCAGGTAGCCCAGGAAACGTACAGCCAGGTGGGCCCAGAGAAGCAGCTGCAGCCACAGCTGGAAGGTGGTCTCCGAGTCCCCACCCTGGCTGCTGCCTGATCCCAGATCCATCCCTGGCCCCCCTGGGCTCTCCCTGGAATCTTCCTTTTGCTGAGAAACCAGGAAAACGCAGAGCCTCTAAGTCAGCTTCCTTGGGATGGCCTCAGGGGACAAGGGAGGAGGAGCTGGTTGCCACAGAAGCTTTTAAAGGTACCTGCTCCAAGCTGGCCAAGGTTTGCAGAGGGCTTCCTTGGGATGGCCTCAGGGGACCAGGGAGGAGGAGCTGGTTGCCACAGAAGCTTTTAAAGGTGCCTGCTCCAAGCTGGCCAAGGTTTGCAGAGGGCTTCCTTGGCAGCAGGCGATGGGAAGATTCTCCCGAGGGTGTCCCTCTGGCTGGCCTGCGTGCCCCGGGGCGGGGCGATAAAACTAACTTCCCTTTCCAGGGACTTCACTGCTCACGGGACGCCAGGCCCTGCCTTCCTCAGTGGGCACTGGACTGTGCAGAGGACAGCGCCTGATGTGCCCAGAGCAGTGCCCACTGGGCAGAGGGGAAAGAGTTAAGGTTCAGGATCAGGCAACAGCCAGACACTCTCTGGGGGCTAAAGAGGCCCCAGAGCTCCCTTAGCTGAAAGAACAGCTGGAGAGAAAGGCTTGGGGCGGGGGGTTACAAGAGCCACCCTGCCTCCTCCCCTGAACTCCCTTTCAATGTGGAACCCCCAAATCCTGCTATCCTGAGAGAGAAAATGGGTACATCTGGCTCTTTGTTTTGCTCCTATGCGGGGGTGGAGAGGGGAAAGGCATCCCGGGATGTCCTTGGCCTCTCTCAAACCTTGCCCTGTGCTTGGATCTACTCTCGGCCATGAAAGCCCAAACCGGAAACGAGCGGCTAAACCCAGGGGTGGGGGAGGGGGAGGCAGCCTTTACCATCTTCCTTCTTCTTTCCAGATCCCAAAAGAAGCAGAGGGTCAGTGGCAGCCTCTTTGAGTGTGCCCAGCACTCAGGACCCCTGCTAGCAACAGGAAGTGGCAGAGGATAGTAACCCAGCCAGCTGCTGGCCTGTACAGCCTGCTGCCCTGCCCACATCTCCCACACGGGGGGTGCCAGCTCTCACTCTGGTCCAGATTCCATTTGGGCTCTTAGAGAAAACTCCTTGACACCCCTTGAAAAGCCAGGGCCACAGCAGAAGGCAGAAATCTAGAAACTCGCCCTGGGAATGGGGAATTGCAACAGCAGAATATCAATTTGGGCAAGGGGCTTGGGGTCTCTCTCGGAAGGAGCCCAGCCTCAGAACCCCCTTCCTCCAGACAACAATCTCAGACCTTCTGCCCTTTTGAAATCTGGCTGTCCTGGGAATTCTGGGGCAGGAATGCCCAGCCTGGGCTGGGCCCCCTATTCGAGGCTGGCTGATTCCTCCAGTGGAGCCTAGATTCCCTGCTCTGGGCTTACCTGAATGACACAACCCTGAGCTGGACCCCAACACTGGGCTGGAACGACCCCCATTCTGAGCTGGACCCCAACACTGGGATGGCTCATCCTACAGTCTGAGCTGAACCCCAACACTGGGATGGACCACTCCACCACCCCCCTCTGAGCTGGCCCCCCTGCTGGGTGGACCAACCTCCCTTGTCTGAACTGGGCCACCGATCCCCTCTGCTCTTCCCCAGGCCGCACAGGCCGGGGCTGTACAGGAGGAGTTTCCAGGGCCAGCCAGGGGTTCACATCCTCCTCCTCTTCGTCTGTGCCCCAGACCCTGCTGCAGCCCCTCCCTGACTTGAGGGGCAGTGTGTGCCTGGGAAGTTGCTATAGCAACAGGGCTCAGCCTCACCATCGCTGGAGTTGGAAGCCATCACTCAGTCTTCTTCTCAGGGCACCGGCACTACGGTGGCTGGGAAGGCTCATGAGACCTGCCGCGTCTGTTCGGCTGTCCATCCCCAGAACCCTGCCTGCAGGGGGAGCTAGGGAGCCGTGGGGTGGGAGCAGGAACAGAAACCCAACCCAGAGGCCACTGGGTGTGGAGGAGGGACAGATAGGGCCCTCTAAGTTTCTGTAGACGCGGTTGCGCTAAGGGGAGGGCTGCCTTGATAAGACCTCTTGGGCATCCATACAACTGCCAAGGCACAGAAGGTGTTTGGCCGTCTTAGGCATCCATAGGATGTTACACGGCACTAGTTCTTCCTATCTAGGGTCTTTTTGGGGGGTGCTTTTCTCTCTTTGCCAGGATCTGCTTGTGTCCTGGGGATGGGGGGCTCCCTTTTACTAGCTCTGCCCCTTCCCCTGTAGGCCAGCTCCCAGGGGTATCTTCAGCCAGTGCCAGCCACGATCTGAGCCCCACTTGGCTGTCTGACCTGGGCGCCTGCCCCCTGGGGCCGCTGCTCCCTCTCCGTTCTTCCAACTTGGCCAGAGCCTGGGGCTTAGTCTTTTTTCTTGGCCCTCTCAGCTCTCCCAATGGCTTTGCCATCTTTGGGTGTAGATTCCCCCAACTCCACGCCAGGGTTCATTCTGGATCCCTGGCCTCTTTGGAGGAGGCGGACTCTGTCCTGCCCTGGCACAGAGATGGTACCACAGGGGACTGCAGGATGCTTAACTGGTGCCTCCCAAGGCCTGGGCATTTTTCTGACCCCAGTCGGGCCGGTGTCTGGCAGATGAAATCCAGGTGCCCCCTGCAGGCTGGCCTGGCTACTGCCCCCGCCCCTGCCCCACCCTTATAAGAGGTCAAATTTTGTCTAACTCCATCCTCTCAGAATCAGAGCGCCTCAAAGCAAAGAGGGACTTCCTTCCTCATCTTATTTCCTTCTCTGGGAGCCTCTGGGAGGAAGTACAGCTTCGGGCGTTTCTCAACGTGTGACATGGTCCCATTGGCAGAACATGACATGATTTTCGGGATGTTTCATTTATCTAGTTACACTGTATTTAATGTGTATCAGAGAAAATATAATTGGCATGGCAATCCCATGATTTCATTTATATTATTGTTTAGAATGAGCTCCAAGTTTACATCTGAACACAAGTGAGTAAAATTTTTATTATTTTAAATTAAGAAAATATGATAGAGTAAAAATCTGGGAGGCTGCTGAAAAATGTCAAAGTCGGGAAATTCTGGGGTCCAAGAAGTTTGCTGGTAGATGGATCTGGATGTGAATCCTGCCTCTGTGACATCATCTATGTCATGGATGTCATTACTACCAGAGGGATCCTTTGGAAAATTTGGATAACAGCCAGTTATGAAAGTCACCAGAGTAGATATATCTATCCGCCTGGCCATTTAGCCTGTGGCACAGCCTAGATGCCCAATAAATAGTAGCTCTATTTTACCATGATCATTCATTCCTGGGTGTCTGACCTGTGCTCTGAGAGAATCAGTGGTTCCTTCCAGAGCCTCTGATCTTTTTCTTGGGATCCTTTTTCTTGTGTGGCTTTCCACCCCCCACCACATGTGTCTGATAGCCTTGAAGGTTTTCCAGGACTGTCATCTCCCCAACTTTCAACTGAGCCACCGCAATACATAGCTGCCTGCCTCTACCTTCCACCTCCCAGCTGGCCTCACCTGCTGGGGGCCTGACTCCTCCCCCCCCCCCCCCCCCCCCCCGCCAAGTCCCCTCCAAGCTCATGCCCAGACCTTTTTTGGACACTACCCACCTGCTCCTCTGTCATCAGGCACTCAGCTACAGGCACTTCCCTCCCCAGCCCCCGCCCATTGGTGACATGTCAGGCCTCTTCATGATTGCTCTGTGACTCTGAGTTTTGCTATTTGAATCCGTATGGGAATAAAGTTCCCTGGCTTTCATACCTTTCTGGGAGGGGGCATACAGGAAACTCAGATGCTGGGGTTTAAGACCAAAAACTGGCCTCCTTTTCGACTAATAGTTCCAAATATTTCTGGGTAAATGGACAGGGGATCCCAGCCGCCTTCCAGCTTTCAGACTGGAGTGACAACAATTTAAGAGCTGTAAAAATTGGGAATGGGGTTCAAGACCATTTCTGATGGTATTTCCAGATAGAGAATCTCTTTCTCTGGCTGGCTGGAAAAGGCCAACATAATGTGTGGGCAACTGGGTGAAACAGGTCTCTCTCTGGCTGAGCCCTGGGAATGATCAGAATCACTAGACGTCAAAGCAAATCACTAGACGTCACCCATTACTCTCTTTGACTGCCTCCTCCTCCCCAGTGCTCTTTCTGACCATCTCAATTAAAACCGAATGAACCTCGCTAAACCCAGACACTTTTCATCCCAAGCCAGGAGCGGTGGAAGAAGCCCCAGGGACTGGGTGAATGACGGAGCCTCAGTTGTGAAACGACCATTTATTGAGGGGCCCTCCATGGAGCCTAGAGCTCACTGCAAGGCAGGAAATGCGAGAGGGCTCTGCTACCACCCCCTTACCCCAACGCAGGAAAGAGAACGCAATGAATCCCAACAAGACCAGCTCAAACTTGGCTTTGGAAGCACTGAAGCAATTCTCTACGTTCATAAACAGTCTGCTACCCCAGCCAGGGACAGACGCTTGCTTGGAGGACGGAGCACAAGCAGAGAAGCAGAATGACAGAGTGACAGGATGAGAGACACAGAGGGACCCAGAAAGATCCTGTCCCCCATGCCAAGTGACACAGAAGAAAAAAACAATGCTGGAGGTGGCTCTGGGAAATGCTCAGGGGGCAGGATGTGTTTGGAAGAGGGGGCTGTGCTAAGGTGAAGAGGGGAAGGGCAGGAGAAAGATGGCGGGGGCTGGAGGGGGGAGGGGTGTGGTCAGCAAGTGGCCAAGGTCCCTGCGCGGTGGAGGCAGACAGACCCCATCGCATTCCCAAACTGGTAGAAACCTGGGTCGAGGTCAGGCAGAGGATCCCATAGGTGAGAGAGGTGAGTGAGGAAGTGGGGGAATTAGAATCTGGGGAAAGGGGCCAGGAAAGGAGGGGGTAGGCTGGTGACAGGGGCCCATGTGGGGCCCCAGCGGTCATACGTGCCATGGTTGGCAGTGACAGCTGGGGGGGAGCAGGGTCTTTGCAGTGTGGGGCGGCCCTAGGGGAAGGGGACCCCTACAGGGGGTACTCTGCGGGCCCGCGGGCCCCAGCCTTGGACAGGCCGGGGCAAGGGGCGCTGGGGGGTAGGCAGAGAGGAATGGGGGGCCCCGTAGGGGGAGGGGCCAGGCGATGATGGACAAGGCCAGGGCTGGCAGCGCAGGGCCAGGATCAGGGTCACGGCCCGGGCACTCACCGCTCTCCTGCTCGCTGCCCTTCTTGGCGGCGGCGGCGTTGCCCATCGCGGCGGCGGCGGCCGGGGCCGGTCCCGGAGCTGCGGCGCGGCGGGTGCTGGCTGCGGCCGGCAGCCCCGGAGCGCGCTGGGCGGCGGCGGCGGCGGCCCTCGGGCTGGCTGCGCTAGCTGCGGCGCCGCGACCCCCGCCCAGCCCCTGCTTCCCGCGTCTCTCCGCGCCCGCCCGCCCGGGAACCTCAGCCCAAGATCTCTGCTGCTGTCCGTGACGCCCCCGCAGCCCGCCGCTCATTGGCCTAGGCCGCCCTGACTGACGGCTCAGCGCTGCCGTCCATTGGCCCTCCCGCGACCTTCCCGCGCCACTATAGGCTCTCAGCCTAGGGACTCGCACTGCGGACTCTCGGCCATTCACGCGCTCGCGAGGCCGCAGCTGGGCGGGCAGACGCGACCGATTGGCCGAGACGCTGGACTGGGCCCAGGGTCCGCCCCGCGAAGCCGCCGATTGGCGGAGGTGCCCTGTCCGCCAAGCCCCCAGCAGAACGCTCAGTGTCAATCCGGGGGTGAGAGGGCGGGGCGGAGGCGCAGTCTGCGGGCCCGGGCCGGCGGGGCGGGGCGGGGCGGCGGAGGCTGGCTGGCGGCCGCGCAGCGCTCCGAGGCTCAGGAGGCGGCCCCGGCCGGCCCCGCGCGCGCCGCAGTCCCCCGCCCCCACTCAGTGCGGCAGCGGCTGTCGGCCAGCCGGGGTTGGTGCCGCGGCCTGCCCGGCGCAGCCGCTGTCCACCTGCCAGCGGGGGAGGGGCGCGGCCGGCGCGCGGGTCAGAGGTCGCCCGGCCGCCGCCGGCGTCATTCATAAGGCCTGGCGCTGGGCAGCCGTGGCCAGGCCTGCTTGGGGGCCAGGCCGCGGGGCCTCCTGGGTTTTCCCAGCCGCAGTCAGGAGGATGCCGGGCCCGGCGCAAGGGGTGGCTGGGAAGGGGCGCTCAGTGTCCACCCCTTTGATGGGCCCTAGCCCTGGGCTCCTGCCAGTAGTAAGAGCTGGCACCCACTTAACGCTCCTTCGCACCACACTCCCATCGCGTAGGTGCTACCATCATCACTCCCATTGCACAGATGAGGAATCTGGGGTACAGCCAGGCAGATTCCCTGCTCCTATTCCCCGTCTGTATTTCCTGTCTGGGCAATGCAAAGGGAACCTGCCCCTTCCTTCAGGATCCTCTTTCAGTACACACTTAAGAGAGGACAGTCGGGGTTTCCCAACTGCGACACTACTGACGGTGAGGCTGGATCATTTTCTGCTGGGGGGTGTCTTGTGCACCACTGGGTGTTGAGCAACATCCCCCGCCTCTACCCACTGGATGCCAGTAGCCCCTCCTCTATCTTCCTGCTGGCTGTGGCAACTGCTGTCTCCTGACATTGGTAAATGTGCTCTTGCGGGGCTGAACTGCTCCTAATTGAGAAGCACTTAAGAGAGGGTCAGGGGAGGGGAGAAGCCAGGTCACCCCGACTCGGAAGGGCTAGCTGGGCTCAACTACAAGCCGATCTGCTGCTTCGATTTGAATAGCCTCCACCTCCAGCTGCTGTCTGCCCCCATGTTCCCAGGTCAACCACAGTTCCAGGGAGGGAGAGGCAGAGCCTTTCTGTGAATTATGGGGAAATGGCTGACCACTCCGCCTCTGGATGGACAGATACACGGTAAGGTTTAGTAAAATGTAATAACAGCATTGCTGTTTGTGTTGGGATCACGATGTTAATTTCTTCCTGTGGGTCAAGGGCAAAGTCTGAAAAATCACTCATTATAATCTATCTGCAGGACAGCTGGTTTAAGTTTTGACAAAGAAAAACCCTTCTTGGAACCTCAGTCTGGAATACAACTGTAGAACCAATTAAGACTGGAGTAGGAAGCCGGGAGGAAGACATGGACAGCCAACCCACTGGACAGGGCAAGAGGCCACTCTGGGGGAGAATGGACAAAGTTGCTTCAGTCCACCAGAGACAAAAGCACAAACAATCATTCTAAACGAAGTGCTTTTAATTTTCAGACCAACCAAACATTTTTAATATAAAAACATTTTAATAATATACAAACAGCAATCACAACAGCATCCACATGGCAGCAAGGGGACCAGGGCACAGAGAGGGGGAGTGGGCTGGGGAGGAAGTTTTCAGGGTCCCAGTTGCTTCCCTGGCTTGAAATCACCCTGGTCCTAGCAGAGGACAGGTTAAGGCTGCCAGAGGCAGAGGGTCCCTGACCCTGGCCCGGAGACAGACTGCACAGGTAGGCCCACTGATACCATCTTCCAACCACAGCAGCCTCCAGGAAAAGCCAGATCCATTTAGGAGATAACAGGAAGGTGGCTGTGATTGACAGGAAAGGCAACATGGTTCCTCAGCATCCTGATCACACCTCTGGGAGGGGCTGCTGGATTGAAGAGGACCTAAGAATCTTCCTGGGAGCAGGACAGAAATGGGATCTAACTCTACCTACTAACTAAGATTCCTGCCTGTGCCACCAGAAAGCTGGAGTGGATCTGCTCAGATGGACGGGAAGAGAAAGGAATGACAGAGCCTTTGGCTCAGCAGGACTGGAGCCTTGACAGGCACTGACCAAGAAAGCCTCTAGGTGGGCCAGGGAGGTCTGTGGGAAAGCTTTGGATCAATGGTACTCAAGGGTGCACAGTGGCACAGTGGCCTTAGGTAGAATTTATGAAGACAAAAAGAACACAAGTCAGAATTTAGAACTGAAGTACCTGCTTCTTATAGGCCTGTAGAGGAAAAGCAAGATCATCCTTCTGGCCAGGACTAGGGGAGACTCGAGGCCTGTTCTTTCCTAGGGGCTGAGTTTGACAGACCTGGATGCAGCTGATGGCCCCCAAAGTCCTCTAGATGGGCCCTGCAGGACTCGCTGGGAGGCCTGGTTGCCCCTCCCGGTGTGCTGGTACACTCTGGGTTCCTGCAGTTAGATGCAGTCCATGGAGTTCTCAGGGAGGAGGCCAGGGATGCAGCCAGGGAGGCCCAGGCCCTTGATAGGAGTGCAGTTGAGTGGGAGGCTGCAGCCCAGAGAGGGGTCCTGGGTCTCTATGGCCTCCAGCGTGTCCGTGTTGTTGTCCCAGTTGATATGGAAGCGGGTCACCCGGGGGTTCGAGGCCAAGATGTTCCGCTGGAGCTGGGGCAGGAAGAGGAATGTCAACCCTTGTTGGTACGCCCTCTCCTTGCTCCCATAGAGTCAGGACACCCATCTCAAGCCCAGCAAGAGCAACCTACATATGGAACTCCAGAAAACACCTGTGGCCAGGACCTTTATTTATTTATTTATTTATTTATTTTTTGAGACGGAGTTTTGTTTTTGTTGCCCAGGCTGGAGTGCAATGGTGTGATCTCGTCTCACTGCAACCTCTGCCTTCCGGTTCAAGCGATTCTCTTGCCTCAGCCTCCTATGTAGCTGGGACTACAGGTGCAAGGCACCATACCTGGCTCATTTTCGTATTTTTAGTAGAGACGGTTTTACCATGTTGGCCAGACTGGTCTCAAACTCCTGACCTCAGGTGATCCGACAGCCTCGGCCTCCCAAAGTGCTGGGATTACAACACGTGAGCCACTGTGCCTGGCCCAGGCCCTTTTTTTTTTTTTTTTTTTTAAGGGACAGTCTCACTCTGTTGGTCAGGCTGGAATGCAGTGGCACGATCTGAGCTCACTGCAGCCTCAAACTCCTGGGCTCAAGCGATCCTCCCACCTCAGCCTCCAGAGTAGAGCACACCACCCACATCTGGTTCTTTTTTTTTTTTTTTTCTGCGGGGGTTAGGGACAGGGTCTCACTATGTTGCCCAAGCTGGCCTATCTAATCTTAATTCTCTAAGACATGCCTTTGAGAAACAAAGGTCTTTTTCTCCTGTTCTAACTCAGTACTGTAAGAACTGAACATTACTTGAAAACCTTAAGAAGTGACCTTGACTCCCAATTTGAATGGCTGAACTCCCCCCAAGTATAAAGAACGGCCTTGTTGGAAGCAGGAAGTGGAAACAGGCCCCACCTGGGAGAAATCTGGCTTCATGGGTGGGTTCTCACGCAGCTCAGGGTTGAGGTACTCGTTGTTGACGTAGTAGCCCACTCGGATGAACTCCTGTCCATGGTAGGTGCAGGTGATGAGGACCACAGTCACACCCACGGCATCAGTCTCTGGGATGAGGGATGGGTTGGGGGCATCAGCCTAGGGGAGACACATCCTAGGCCTTAGCAGTGCCACAGCCATGCCTCGATGTCATTAGTACAAAGATTCCCAAGCATCAGGTATTTACTGAGCAAAAAGTATGCTCTCTGCCCTCAGTTTTCTTTTTTTTACCTCTGCCTCTCGGGTTCAAACAATTCTGCCTCAACGTCCCAGGCAGCTGGGACTACAGGCACACACCACCACACCCGGCTAATTTTTTTTTTTTTTGGTATTTTTTTTTTTTAATGGAGTTTTGTTCTGTTACCCAGGCTGAAGTGCAATGGTGCGATCTCGGCTCACTGCAACCTCTGCCTCACGGGTTCAAGCGATTCTCCTGCCTCAGCCTCCCGAGTAGCTGGGATTACAGGTGCCCACCACCATGCCCTGCTATTTTTTGTATTTTTAGTAGAGATGGGGTTTCGCCATGTTGGCCAGGCTGGTCTCAAACTCCTGACCTCATGTGATCCGCCCGTCTTGGACTCCTAAAGAGTTGGGATTACAGGTGTGAGCCACCGCGCCCAGCCTTTTTTTTGTATTTTTAGTAGAGACGGGATTTCACCATGTTGGCCAGGCTGGTCTTAAACTCCTGACTTCAGGTGATCTGCCCACCTTGGCCTCCCAAAGTGTTGGGATTACAGGCGTGAGTCACTGCGCCTGGACTTTTTTTTTTTTTACACAGGGTCTGGTCTCCCTCTGTTACCCAGGCTGGAGTGCAATGGCGCCATCATGGCTCACTGCATCCTTGAACTCCTGGGCTCAAGCAATCCTCCTGCTTCAGCCTCCCAAATAGCTGGGACCACAGTGTGTGCCAACATGTCTAGCCAATTATTTTTTGTAGAGACAGGGTTTCTCCATGTTGTCCAGGCTGGTCTCAAACTCCTGGGCTCAAGTGATCCTCTCACCTCAGCCTCCCAAAGGGCTGGGATTACAGGTGTGAGTCACTGTGCCCAGCCAGGAGTTGTCAACTGATGGAAACACAGAATCAATCCCACAAATGACTACAAAATGTTGACTGTGGCAGGGAGAGGTGCGTGGTACTCTGGAAGAGTGTGGTGAGCCAGGGGACAGTGGCATGAAGCTGAACAGGTGAGGCAGGTGGTATCAGGCCACCCGGGGGCCAGATAAGGGCCCCTGGGAAAGGGCAAGAGAGTAAGCAGGAGGTTAAGTGCCACATCACTCTTGTGATCTGAAAAGAAGCCTCTGGCAAAGTATGGAGCTGTGACAGGTAGTGGAAGCAGAAGGCTTATGCCAGTCATCCTGGAGAGGCAGTGGACTTGGCCTAGACCAGGCAGTAAAGGACAGATTCAGGGTGTACTACTGCAAACAAGACCAGGCACGTAATTGGTGCAAAATAAAACCAATGCAAAATGAAAACACCAGGCCCCTCCGGAAAAGCTATTAGGTTTCAGACAGTGATAGCAGAGTATCGCACCAAGTGTGGGGTCCTGAGCAGCTGCCTGGGTTGCACACCCAGGAGGCCAGTCCTGACTGTTGAGTAGATAGGGCCTGTCAGTGGATTTAGTAGTGGTGGCTGAAGGGGTTAGATAGGATATGGTAGCTTGGATTAGGGTGATAACAGCAGTGATGGAGGTAAGGGAGTGTATCTGAGCGGAGGATCCTGAAAAATCACCTGGAGAACTCAGAATCTCCATTTGTTGTTTTTTTCTTTTTTTTTTTTGAGATGGAGTCTCACTCTGTCACCCAGGCTGGAGTGCAGTGGCGTGATCTCAGCTCACTGCAAGCTCCACATCCCGGGTTCATGCCATTCTCCTGCCTCACCCTCCTGTAGACTGAGACTACAGGTGCCCGCCACCAGGCCTGGCTAATTTTTTGTATTTTTTAGTAGAGACGGGGCTTCACCATGTTAGCCAGGATGGTCTCAATCTCCTGACCTCGTGATCCGCCCACCTTGGCCTTCCAAAGTGCTGGGATTACAGGCGTGAGCCACTGCACCAGCCTTCTTTTTTTAAAGAGATGGCATTTCCCTCTGTCATCCAGACTGGAGTGCAGTGGTGCAATCACAGGTCACTGTAAACTCCTGGAACTCCTGGGCTCAAGCGAGCCTATTTTTTTTTTTTTGAGAGACAGGGTCTCACTCTGTTGCCCAGGCTGGAGTGCAGTGGCGCAATCTCAGCTCACTGTAACTTCCGCCCCCCATATTCAAACAATTCTCATGCCTCAGCCTCCCGAGTAGCTGGGATAACAAATGTGCACCACCACATCCAGCTAATTTTTGTATTTTTTAGTAGAAACAGGGTTTCACCATGTTGGCCAGGCTAGTCTTTAACTCCTGACCCCAAGTGATCTGCCTGCCCCAGCTTCCCAAAGTGTTGAGATTACAGGTGTGAGCCATGGTACCTGGCCTCAAGTGAGTCTTCTGCTTCAGCCTCCCTAGTAGCTGGCACTACAGGCCTGCATCACTATGCCTGGTTAATTTTTAAATTTTTTGTAGAGATGGGTCTCGCTCTGTCACCCAGAATGCAGTGCAGAGGTGCAATCATAGCTCACTGTAGCCTCAAACTCTCAGGCTCAAGCAAGCCTCCTGCTTCAGCCTCCCAAGTAGCTGGGACGACAGGTACAAGCCACCACACCAGGCTAATTTTTTTATTTTTTGTAGAGATGGGGGTCTCGCTATGTGGCCCAGGCTAGTCTGGAACCCCTGGCCTTAAGCAATCCTCCCGCCTCTGCCTCCCAAAGTGCTGGAAGCCACCACACCCGGCCAGAATCTACATTTGACAACCCAGGTGGGGCACTGCATGAGAGCCATTTAGGAGTTACAGTCCATCCTCATTATTCATGGGTTCTATATGTGCAAGTTCACCTACCTGCTAAATTTATTTGTAACCCCAAGATGAATACCTGTGTGCTTTCACAGTCACTTGCAGACATGCACAGAGCAGGGAAAAACTGGAGTTATCTACCACGCCTGTTCCCACCTGAGGTCAAACAAGGCAACACTCTGTCTTCTGGTCTCAGCTCTCATTATGAATGAGCGTCCTTTCCTCAGCCTACTTAGTGCTTTTTTCCATGTTTTGTGCTTTTTGTTGGTGAGTTTGCTGTCTATGATGGCACCCAACGGTAGTGCTGAAGTGCAGTGTAGGGTACAAGGCCTTATGGAAAATATGCGTATTAGAGAAGGTTCATTCAGGAGAGTTATAGTGCTGTTGGCTGTGAATTCAACATAAATGAACCACTGTATATATTAAATAAGGTGTCTTTCTTTTTTTTCTGAGACAGAGTATCGCTGTATCACCCAGGCTGGAGTGCACTGGTGCGATCTCAGCTCACTGCAATCTCCACCTCCCAGGTTCAAGCAATTCTCCCACTGCAGCCTCCCGAGTGGCTGGGATTACAGGCACGTGCCACCACACCTGGCTGATTTTTGTATTTTTAGTAAAAACGGGGTTTCATCACGTTGGCCAGGCTGGTCTTGAACTCCTGACCTCAGGTGATCCACCCACCTCAGCCTCCCAAAGTGCTGGGATTACAGGTGTGAGCCACCATAGCCGGCCTGGTGTCTTTTCAGCAGAAACACACATACAAGTTTACATATTGACCAGCTGACGAAAACGTGACTTCCAAGAATCTAACCCTGTATTTCCCCTGGGGCAATGGTTCAGTATTCACTAATTCAGTGTTTGTGGCAACTTTATAGAACATAACTTTGTGAATAATGAGAATTGCGGGTAAATCAGTGGCAGCTTTGACACAGAGGTGGGGGAAGGGAGGGCCTGACAGCCCCTGAGAGGTCAGACAGTTCCTGACAGTAGAACTAGGATTTGAACCTGAACTTTTAAATTTTTTTTAATTGATTGAGATAGGGTCTTACTCTGTTGCCCAGGCTGGAGTGCAGTGGTGTGGTCTTGGCTCATTGTAGCTTCCATCTCCCAGGCTCAAGTGATCCTCCCATTTCAGCCTCTCAAGTATCTGAGACTACAGGCGCACACCACCATGCTCTGCTGATTTTTAAATTTTTTGTAGAGATGCGGTCTCACTATATTGCCCAGGCTGGTCTCAAACTCCTGGCCTCAAGCAATCCTCCCACCTCGGCCTCCCAAAGTGCTGGGATTACAGGTGTGAGCAACTATGCCCGGCCTCTATTTTTTTAATACTTGTTTTTTTCTTTTTTTAGAGACAGGGTCTCACTGTGTTGCCTAGGCTGGAGTGCAGTGGTTCACTGCAGCCTCGGACTCCTGGGCTCAAGCAATCCTCTCACCTCAGCCCCTGGAGTAGCTGGGTCTATAGGTGTGAGCCCCTGTGCCCAGCTGAACTTGAACTTTTGATTCCTGAAGCACTCTGTGGGATTTCAGGTAAAAGAGGATGTTTCTAGGAGTCAAGGGCTAAGGCCTAAGGCCTCATCTTTCTTACCTGAAAGATAAACATGTGTCTCCCTGCTGGTACAGGGCCCACCAGCACCGAGTCTAGGATCTGATCAAATTCCTCACTCTCAGCCGAGCCAACATAAATGATCTTCCACTCCAGGTCTGCAAAGACATAGGAGGGTTAACGAATTGAAATAGCTCAACAGCAAGAAGGCAGGGAAAGGCTCTTGTAATTTTTTTTTGAGATGGAGTCTCGTTCTGTCACACAGGTTAGAGTACAGTGATGCGATCTCGGCTCACTGCAACCTCCGCCTCCCAGGTTCCAGTGATTCTCGTACCTCAGCCTCCCAAGTGGCTGGGATTATAGGTGCCCGCTGCCACGCCTAGCTAATTTTTTCTTTTTTGAGATGGAGTTTCACTCTTGTCACCCAGGTTGGAGTGCAATGATGTGATCTTGGCTCACTGCAATCTCTGCCTCCCAGGTTCAAGCAATTCTCCTGTCTCAGCCTCCTGAGTAGCTGGAATTACAGGCGCCCGCCATCATGGCTGGCTAATTTTTTTATTTTTAGTAGAGACAGGGCTTCACCATGTTGATCAGGCTGGTTTAGAACTCCTGACCTCAGGTGATCCACCCGCCTCAGCCTCCCAAAGTGCTGGGATGACAGGTGTGAGCCACTGTACCTGGCCTGTTTTTGTATTTTTAGTAGAGATGGGGTTTCACCATGTTGGCCAAGCTGGTATCCAACTCCTGACTTCAAGTGATCTGCCCGCCTCAGCCTTCCAAACTGGTGGGATTACAGGTGTGAGCCACTGCGCCCAACCACATCTTGTATTTTATTTTCATTTACTTATTTTTTGAGACAGTCTCCCTCTGTTGCCTAGGCTGGTGTGCAGCAGTATGTTCATGGCTCACTGTAGCCTCAACCTCCTGGGCTCAAGCGATCCTCCTGCCTCGGACTCCCACCATGTTGGGATCACAGGTGTGGGCTGCTGTGCCCAGCCTTGTGGTAATTTTAGACAGATCCTTAATATGTTAAAAGACTATTATTCCATCTGTCAGACACTTAGTGCCAGGCACTGCAGTCTTGAATGCTGAGGTGGGCACGAAGCTCTGCCTCCATTAGGGAATTCTGTTTTGTAAGCCTAGCTATGACAGGTGACCTTGACTGTACCTCCGGGGAAACCCGGGCCTCTCAAGGCCTGAGCGTGAACTGTATGGCAGAGGCTGAATTAAGAGCCACATGACACAGATGTGCTGAGAAGGGAACGGCAGGGAGTTGGGTCATTTCAGGGCCCTGCCCACTGGGTGCTGGGATAGGAAGCAGCATCCTCTTTCACACACAGGGACCAGTGCCACTCAACGAAGTGGATCCCTCGACAACTGGGGCAGGGAGGCAGATTCCAATCCGGCAGGAGAGCCAGCCTGCAGGAGGGGGAAGGTGAGGCTGCTCAGGGAGCCAGCCACCCTGGTCTTCCAGATCTGGCACCAAGTCATGCCTACTTAGAGACATTTGGGCAACTCAGTCAACAAATGTGGCATCCCGGGGTGATCCTCCAAACACTTTTTTTTTTTTTGACAAGAGTTTCACTCTTGTTGTCCAGGCTAGAGTGTAATGGTGAGCTCTCAGCTCACTGCAACCTCTGCCTCCCGGGTTCAAGTGATTCTCCTGCCTCAGCCTCCTGAGTAGCTGGGATTACAGGCGCCCACCACCACAGCTGGCTAATTTTTTGTATTTTTAGTAGAGATGGGGTTTCACTATGTTGGCCAGGTTGATCTCGAACTCCTGACCTCAGGTCATCCATCCGCCTCGGCCTCCCAAAATGCTGGGATTACAGGTGTGAGCCACCGTGCCCGGCCTCAAACCCTAACTCTTGCACCCCATCCAGCAGGAGGGCCCCATCCCCTGAATATGCTCCATTGAGATGAAAGGAAAGTGCTTATGGAGCCTCTGGCTGTCAATCACAGGAAATTCCGGTCAACATGGCCTCTTGCAGGAGGTCCAAGTATATCAGGGGCAAGGTCATGTTGGTACAGGGAGGCTTGGCAAGAGGCTTGAAACTTATTTTCGGCTCTTTAGAAATTACACAACCCTTCAGCTCTAGCAGCTGGGGGAAGTTTCACAAGCTGTGATTTTCACAGGAAGCAAACTCTCTCAGAAGCTGCCCTGTTCCTTGGTCCAGTGTCCCACAAGAGCATCCAACTTTGGAAGCACGCTGCTGCCGGGTCATGACTACAGAGGCTTGTCACCTGAGCCCCATGCCCTTCTTTGATGCACTGGCTGCCTGTCCCTTTGTGGTTTCACTTAGGAACCCTATAGCAGGTCTGTAGGATACGGGTGACCATTGAACTCACAGGTGTTTGGTCGAACTAGCCTCTTACTATTTGCAGGGAGGAAGCTGACTTTTTTTTCCCTAGAGATGGGGTCTCAGTCTGTCACCCAGGCTGCAGTGCAGTGGCGTAATCATAGCTCACTACAGCCACAAATTCCTGCGCTCAAGTGATTCACCTGCCTTAGCCTCCCAAGTAGCTGGTACCACAGGCTTGTGCCACACGCCCAGGGAATTTTTAAATTGTTTTTAGAGATGAGGTCTTGCTTGGTTGCCCAGCCTGGTCTCAAGCAATCCTCCCGCCTTGGCCTCCCAAAGTGCTGGAATTTGTCTGAGCCATCATGCCCAGCCTGTTGATTTATTTTTGTTACAAGTAGTGACACAACTGGAATCAAGTTTTGGGGGAAGACAGAAAAGCCAGCCAGCCCTGCTCTCTCCTTTCTAAAGCAGTTGTATCATTTTGGTATATATCCTTCAGCCCTTTCCTCTCATAGCCGGTAGAATCCTGTACGGGTGCATTTAATTCATGTCCTGGGAAGGTAGACAAAAAAGACTAAAGTGTACCCACGAGCACCTGATGTTGTCCAGCTGAGGTCAATACTAATTGGCAAAACCTAAACAAAGAGCATGTGGAAACTCACTGAAAGAAATGGGCCCCTGCAACATAGGGAGACTCGACTCTATTAAAAATCAACAAAATTAATTGGGTGTGGTGGCGCGTGCCGGTGGTCCCAGCTATGTGGGAGGCTGAGGTTGGAGGATCGCTTGAGCCTAGGAGTTCAAGGCTGCAGTGAGCCATGATCGAGCCACTGCACTCCAGCCTAGACGACAGAGACCCTATCTCAAAGGAAAAAAGAAAAAGAAAAAATGTACTGTGTTGACTGTCAGGCACATGGGCTGAAATGGCTCTTTCAACCAGGGTTGGAAAGAAACTGGAGAATTAACTGAGGGCTGTAGAGAAATACTGACTCAAGAGTTACAGAAGCTGGTTGGGCACGGCGGCTCACGCCTGTAATCCTAGCACTTTGGGAGGCTGAGGCAGGTAGATTGCCTGAGCTCAGGAGTTCGAGACCAACCTGGGCAACATGGTGAAACCCCATCTCTACTAAAAATATAAAAATTTAGCTGGGCATGATGGTGTGCACCTGTAATTCCAGCTACTCAAGAGTCTGAGGCATAAGAACTGCTTGAACCTGGGAGGCAGCAGAGATTGCAGTGAGCTGAGATCATGCCACTGCACTCCAGCCTGGGCAACAGAGCCAGCCTGTGTCAAAAAAAAAAAAAAAAAAAAAAAAAGAAAAACGAAAAAAGGAAAGAAAGGAAGAAAAAAAGAGTTATAGGTATAGGGCCAGGCGAGGTGGATCATTGGATCATGCCTGTAATCCTAGCACTTTGGGAGGCTGAGGCGGGTGGATTGCTTGAGCTCAGAAGTTCGAGATCAGCCTGGGCAACACGGCGATACAAAAAATACAAAAAATTAGCCAGGCGTGGTGGCATGCCCCTGTAGTCTTAGCTACTCGGGAGGCTGAGGCAGGAGAATTGCTTGAACCTGGGAGGCGGAGGTTGCAGTGAGCTGAGATCGTGCCTCTGCACTCCAGCCTGGGCAACACAGTGAGACTCCATCTCTACTAAAAATATAAAAAATTAGCTGGGCGTGGTGGTGTGCACCTGTAATTCTAATTTATTTTATGTTATTTTGACACGGAGTCTCGCTCTGTCGCCCAGGCTAGAGTGCAGTGGCACAATCTCGGCTCACTGCAAGCTCCGCCTCCCGGGTTCATGCCATTCTCGTGCCTCAGCCTCCCAATCAGCTGGGACTACAGGCGCCTGCCACCATGCCTGGCGAATTTTTTTTGTATTTTTAGTAGAGACGGGGTTTCACTGTGTTAGCCAGGATGGTCTCGATATCCTGACCTCATGATCCGCCCGCCTCGGCCTCCCAAAGTGCTGGGATTACAGGCATAAGCTACTACGCCCAGTCGAGAATCATCTTAAATTTGCTGAAGTGCCCAGGCATGGTGATGTGCACCTGTGGTTCCAGCTACTTAGGAAGCTGAGGTGGGAGGACTGCTTAAGCCCAGGAGTTCAAGTCCAGTCTGGGCAACATAGTGACACCCTATCTCTTTAAAAAAAAAAAAAAATCTGGCTGCAGTGTCATAAGTAGAGACATACGTGTATGATTTCATCTCTAATCTTTCTTTAGAATTATACATGGGACACAAATCACCAATACAGCAGGAACTCATAGCTATGAGTACAGGACACAGCTGTACATATGACGTGTGTACCTAACCTTCTGAGCAATGTCAAGGCAACTCAACTGTGTCCCATGTTATCTCTCTGTGCTAACTTCACAAGCTAGTCCCTGTGCAAGACATACCTCCACTGTATATATATATATATATACATATATATATGATAAGACTAAAGACATGTACACAATTATTGTAGCTGAACTAGCTAAAAAGTCTGCTTCCTGCTTTTTTGTTGTTGTTTTTTTGAGACAGTCTTGCTCTGTTGCCCAGGCTGGAGTGCAATGGCGCAATCTGGGCTCACTGCAATTTCCACCTCCCGGGTTCAAGCGCTTCTCCTGCCTCAGCCTCCCAAGTAGCTGGGACTACAGGCGCCTGCCACCAAGCCCAGCTAACTTTTGTGTTTTTAGTAGAGACAGGATTTCACCACATTGGCCAGGCTGGTCTCAAACTCCTGACCTCAGATGATCCACCTGCCTTGGTCTCTCAAAATGCTGAGATTACAGGGGTACAGGGGTAAGCCACTGTGCCTGGCCTTTTTTTTTTTTTTTTTTTTTGAGACAGAGTCTCGCTCTGTCACCCAGGTTGGAGTGCAGTGGCACAATCTCAGCTCACTGCAACCTCTGCCTCTTGGGTTTGAGCGATTCTTCTGTCTCAGCCTCCTGAGCAGCTGGGATTGTAGCTGCGCGCCACCATGCCTGGCTAATTTTTGTATTTTTAGTAGAGATGGGGTTTCACCATGTTGGTTAGGCTGGTCTCGAACTCCTGACCTTGTGATCCATCCGCCTCGGCCTCCCAAAGTGCTGGGATTACAGGTGTGAGCCACCGCACCTGGCTTTTTCTTTTTTTTTTTTTGAGATGGAGTCTTGCTTTGTTGCCCAGGCTGGGGTGCAGTGGCGCAATCTCAGCTTGCTGCAAGTTCTGCCTCCTGGGTTCACGCCATTCTTCTGCCTCAGCCTCTCGAGTAGCTGGGACTACAGGCGCCCACCACCACACCCGGCTAATTTTTTGTATTTTTAGTGAGGTGGGGTTTCACCATGTTGGCCAGGCTGGTCTCGAACTTCTGACCTCAGGTAATCTGCCTGCCTTGGTCTCCCAGAGTGCTGAGATTACAGGCGTGAGCCACCGTGCCTGGCCTCCTTTTTTTGTTTGTTTTTCGCCTTTGTTCATAATCAAAGATGAGCTCTGCTGCCATAACAACTTCGTTATTTCTGGGTCAGAACATCTGGCTTCTATGACTTATTCAACCAGTGTCTGTTGAATTTCTCAGCTAAACGTGGAAGAATCTATTTCCAGATGTGGAAGATGAAAGTGCAAAGGGGGCTTGGGGCCCCGAAGCAATAGGGGTCACCCAACTGGGGCTTCGGGGTTAGGTGGTTTTTTTTTTTTTTTTTTGAGATGGGGTCTTGCTCTCTCACCCAGGTTGGAGTGCAGTGGTGCAATCATGGCTCACTGCAGCCTTGACCTCCTAGGCTCATGCAATCCTCCCACTTCAGCCTCCTGAGTAGCTGGGACCACAGACAAGTGCCACCAAGCCCCGTTAATTTTTTGACGTTTCTGTAGAGACAAGGTTTTGCTACGTTACCCAGGCTGGCCCAAAACTCCTGGGCTCAAGAGATCCTCCTTCCTTAGCCTCCCAAAGTGCTGGAATTACAGGCATGAGCCACCTCGCACAGCTGGGTTGGGGGTTTTGTCTGATTTTCAGTTGACACTGCTGAGAGTGAGGCAGATTCTTTTTCATGGAGAGGAGTCCAGAAAGAGGCAGAAAGCAAGCTGTCACAGAGAGCCCTAGGACTGGAAGAGCCAGGATTTCTCACTTGAGTTACTCGAAGGAAAGCTTTATCATCCAGGTGCAATTAACAATAGCATTCCCTGGCCAGGCGTTTAGGATTCAGTGTAATCCCAGCACTCTGGGAGGCTGAAGTGGGCAGATCACTTGCGATCAGGTTTGAGACCAGCCTGGCCAACATGGTGAAACCTCGTCTCTACTAAAGACAAAAATTAGCCAGGCATGGTGGCTCAAGCTTGTAATCCCAGCTACTCGGGATACTGAGGCCGGAGAATCGCTTGAACTCGAGAGGTGGAGATTGCAGTGAACTGAGATCGCACCACTGCACTGTAGCCTGGGTGACATAGTGAGATTCCATTTCTAATAATAATAATCATCATCATAGGCTGGGCGCAGTGGCTCACGCCTGTAATCCCAGGCCGAGGTGGGCGGATCACGAGGTCAGGAAATCGAGACCATCCTGGGTAACACAGTGAAACCCCGTCTCTACTAAAAATCCAAAAAGTTAGCTGGGCATGGTTTCGGGCGCCTGTAGTCCCAGCTACTTGGGAGGCTGAGGCAGGAGAATGGCGTGAACCCGGGAGGCGGAGCTTGCAATGAGCCGTGATCGCGCCACTGCACTCCAGCTTGGGTGACACAGCAAGACTCCATCTCAAAAATAAATAAATAAATAAATAAATAAAATAATAATAATAGCACTTCCCTTCACTGCGTTTTGAGTGTCCTGATTAGGCAATAAATTCTGTGGTCATTCCTATCTGTGCTCCACCCCTGAAACAGGGAATCCTTCCTTTCTTTCCCTGGATTGGAGCAAAGATAAAGAATTTAGATTCAAAACTTCAGTGCCAATACTTCTACAAACTGGCTGTGTGACTCTGGTGAAGTCACTCCATTTCTATTAAAAAATGATCAGCAGAGGCTGGACGCAGTGGCTCACGCCTGTAATCCCAGCACTTTGGGAGGCTGAGGTGGGCGGATCACCTGAGATCAGGAGTTCAAGACCAGCCTGGCCAACATGGTGAAACCCCGTCTCTACTAAAAATACAAAAATTAGCCGGGCGTCATAGCAGGCGCCTGTAATCCCAGCTACTCGGGAGGCTGAGGCAGGAGAATCGCTTGAATCTGGGAGGCGGAGGTTGCAGTGAGCCAAGATCGCGCCATTGCACTCCAGCCTGGGGGACAAGAGCGAGACTTCGTCTCCAAAAAAACAAAAAAAGGACCAGCAGGTTGAATTTAGCCCTTCCGGCTCTAATTCTATAAATAAGTTAGTAAAGTCACAGGGCAGGGGCTTCCTAGGAGTAGAAGTACCAGATAATGACCGCGCAACCATTTTTAAATGCAAGGAACACAAACAGGCTGATTGAAACCTGATCTCCTGCCTTCTGGGAGCTGGGAATCCCTCAACCTATTACTTCCTTCCATCTCCTCCTGGCTTTTAAATTAAATCTTATTCCACAGCGTCATTCTACACTTTATTTATTTATTTACCCGCTGCCCTGTTCCAGAAAGGATTTAACTCGGCATATTCTATAGTTAGCCACAAGTAGACTCCTTAATTTAAAAAGGAGCGAGAGAGACTGGGGAGAGACAGACCCACCGGCCTACCCAAAGCACATCCACATCTCACTCTATCAGCCCCAAGCTAGTCCAGGCGACCAGCTTTGAGGGTAAAACACCTACCTGCCCCCGAGAGGCACTAGTTAGCACATCCTGGCTTCACAGGCCCCCAGATCACCACCTCCTCGGCTGCTGCCTTTTCTCTTTCAACCACCAAGCAGAAAAATGGCCTAATGGAGTACTTCTTCCTGAAAGCAGGACTTGGCTTTTAGTGGTGCCAAGGCTCCCTGGGTGACCTTAGATTTTGGATTTGTACAGGCCTTGACTTGAAAGGTCTTTTGCGCTTTGTGGCTCCTGTCTTCTCATCTGTGAGATGAGAGCCATGTCCACCTTTAAGTCACACAGATTAATAAGTACATCTACGGAAGCACCTTGGAAAAGATGTACAGGAGGCTGTGACCTCCGAGCTCCAATCGACTGTTTGAAGCTGGAGCCCGTCACAGCTCAGCCCAATCCACCCACCCCCCAGACTAGGTCAGACCATCAAAAGCAGTAGGAGCTTGGCACTGATTATCCAGCTATATTAAAAAAAAAAGAAGAAGAAGAAGACGACGACCGGGCGCGGTGGCTCACGCCTGTAATCCCAGCACTTTGGGAGGCCAAGGCGGGTGGATCACTTGAGGTCAGGAGTTCAAGACCAGCCTGGCTGACATGGTGAAACCCTGCCTCCACTAAAAATACTAAAATTAGCCGGGCATGGTGACAGGCGCCTGTAGTCCCAGCTACTCCGGAGGCTGAGGCAGAAGAATCGCTTTAACTCGGGAGTTGGAGGTTGCAGTGAGCTGAGATCGTGCCATTGCACTCCAGCCTGGCAACAGAGCGAGACTGTCTCAAAAAAAAAAAAAAAAAAAAAAGAAGAAGAAGAAGAAAGAAAAAGCGACAGAAAAATTGCTGCAGTAACTCAGCTGGAAATGGGTGGGCAAACCTGGAGAACTAGCTAATGCCTGCCTGGCTATGCCACCCCTCGGATTTCAGTGTGTTTATCCAAACCCACAGAGGAAGGTGGGGAAGGGGAGCTGGGGAGACCAAGTTCCCCTCAAAGACGGTAACATCCTTTCCCAGGGAGAGCTCAAGCATAGGGGGGTTGGGCCCCAACGAAGGTGGGAAACCAGGTTCCAGGGTATGTGCATTGGGGCAGAAAAGCAGCAGCAACTGGTGGGCGTGGGGTTATTGAAATATTGGCAGGTTGGGGAGGGGACTGGTGGGACACAAATGGGAAGATGGGGGTGAGAGCGGTCCTGAAAAGGGGTTGAGGGGCTTTCACAGGGAAAAAAGGTTATTGGAGGGGAGGGTCTTCATGGTGAGGAAAGGGAGCTTGGGTGAGAGGTCTCCATAGGGAAAGTAGGAGATGGCTGGGATTTCTGCCCGGGGAAAATGGGAAGGGGCTGGATATTGGGGGTCTCCAGAGAGAAAATGGGAGGTGTGAGTATCTCACTACAGGAAAGAGGGAATAAGTGGGCAAAAATGGGTGAGTGGTTGAAGCGGGGGTCTTGCCACTGGGAAACCACGGTGGCTGAAGATTTCCGTGGGTTAAGAAATGAAGGCCGAGAAAGTCTCCCCATGAAAACGGGTACCTAGGAAGAGCTCCAGAGAAAAAAGATGGATGAGGTTCCCCACGCGGGAAATGGGGCTTGGAGAGGGTTAATCTCTATGGAGAGGTTGGGGCGGGCAGTGGGGGAAGAGGTCACGGGGAGGTCCGAGTTAGCTAGCGGGGGGTCTCCACCCGGGAGGTCAAGGCGGGCAGTGGGGGAGGAGGTCACGGGGAGGTCCGTGTTGGCTGGTGGCGAGGGGTCTCCACTGGGAGATCCGGTTGACTGGCGGGCTGCGGGAGATCGGGGTTGGCGAAAAGGGGGACGAGGGGTTTCATGGGGGAGATCAAGTTGGCCATGGGAGCGGTTCTCTGAGGGAAGGCCGGGGTCGGCCCGGGGGTAGGGGTCCCCGCACAGGCCCAGCCTCACCGTCCGCCAGGGCTTCACTGCACTCGAAGCTGATCTCGAACCGGAAAGGGCTGTGGAAAGGGCTCGGGTTCTCCAGGACCGCCACGTTCAGCACCGACACCTTGGCCATCGCCTCGCCTCGCCGCGCCGCAGCAGGGGCAGGGGCTGTGGCTGTGGCTGTGGCGGAGGCCGCGCCTGGGTCCGGTGGGGGTCAGTGAGGTAGGGCTGACCAGGTCCACCCCCGCCTCTTCTCTCCGCGGACTGAAGTGCGCACCTAGTCCGCGCGCCGCCTTCAAATAGCCGGCCTCCGCCCTCTGGCCAATCACCGCCAACGCTCCCTGGCGGCGCGCGCACCCCCTCAGCCAATCCTGGAGTGCCGATCGGCGCGCGACCAGACTCCCCGGACCAATCAGCGGAGCTCCCTCTCCGCAGCGTGTGAGGAGGGCGAAATTATCTCCAAGCTTCTTAACCTGTCCGCTGGGAACCAATCCCCAGCGTCTCCGACTTGGATGTCAACGGCGGGAATGGACGGAGTCACAGCGCCGGCCTCCTTCTGGCCAATCCTGAGGGCTCCCGCACCGGCCTGGCCCGCCCCTCGCCTCGCTTTTCCGGGAGATTCATCCCGCGGCGCGCAGCGCCGCCAACCGCCGAGCGGTGGCGCGCGGCGCTCGCTAAAGAAGGCGGGAAGGGCGGTGCTCGCACCCGAAGTGATTGGCAGTAGGGAGTGGGGCGGAGATAAAGAGGGTTTTCTGAGAGTTTATTGGCTGGATTGGTAATGGTGGCGGGAGCAGAAGGAGGCTCAGCTGGGGATTCGCTGGAGAGAAGCGGAAGTCGATCGCCGCCGCGGTGTTGGCGAGTGTGAAGAGAGAGGAGGAGCGTTTGCGGCTTCAGCGTCTGTCAACAGGTGAGCGTGTCCTGGAGCTTTTTCTGAGTGGCTCCTGACCCTTGAGGTCCGGCGGCCCGGGAGTCCGTTGTGAACGTTGCGAAAGTTCGGAGTGGCGGTCACGCGGCGCGCTCGGACCTCGGGAATCCGGCCGGGTTCGGATCCCGCTCTCGCCCCCGAGGGGTTCGGATCCCGCTCTCGCCCCCGAGAGGTTTGGATCCCGTTCTCGCCCCCTCGAGGGCTCTTGGGAGGTTTCAAGCGGACGGTATTGAAAATGGGAGTTCCAGTTCGGGAGCAGACCAGTGTTCAGAGTCCGGGCTCTGCTACTCAGCGCCCGAGGCAGCGCCTCCCCATTCAACGGGGGCCGTGGCAATTCCCTGACATGATTCATGACTACATAATACATCCGGAAACTTCTCTCCAACGCATCCCGTCTGGGCCGTCGCCCCCGGCCTGGGAGACTCCAGGTCGCAGAGTCTCTGGCCCCACGGGCGATCAGCGCTGCCCAGTGGAAAAATATGCCAGCCGCGGCCTAATTTTACATTTTTTGGAAGCCACTTTTTTTTTTTTTTTTTTTGAGATGGAATCTGGCTCTGTCACTCAGGCTGGAATGCAATGGCGCGATCTCGGCTCACTGCAACCTCTACCTCCCGGGTTCAAGCGATTCTCCTGCCTCAGCCTCCTGAGTAGCTGGCATTACAGGTGCCCACCACCACAACCAGCTAAACTTTTTTCTGTATCTTCAGTAGAGACGGGGTTTCACCATGTTGGCCAGGCTGGTCTCGAACTCCTGACCTCAAGTGATCCGACCACCTCGGCCTTCCAGAGTGCTGGGATTACAGGCGTGAGCCACTGTGCCCGGCCATATCTTTTTTTTTTTTTTTTTTTTAATTTTAGAGGCTGGTCATGGAGGATTTCTTGAGGCCAGGAGTTCAAGATTAGCCTGGGCAACATAACAAGACCTCATATCTACAAAAAATAAAAGAATAAGCCAGGTGTGGTAGTGCATACCTGTAGTCTCTGCTACTCCTGAAGCTGAGGCAGGAGGATCTCTTGAGCCCAGGATGCTCCAGCCACTGCACTCCAGCCTGAGTGTCAGAGTGAGACCCTGTCTCTAAAAATTAAAATTAAATTTTAAAAAAGAAAGTTCAGTTTAGCTGTCTTGATAGCTACAGTTGAGTGCTCCTGAGCCCCTGTGAAAAGTGGCTCCTGTATTACTGGACAGCGAAGGTCGGAAACACATTTGACCAGGTCACTTCTCAGGATGAGAGCATTGTCTTTGAAACTCTATGCTTTGTCTCCTGTTAACCACCCAGCTCCAACTTCAAACCAGCCTAAGTAAACCTCTTTTTGTTAAAATTCTGACAAGCCACTCCCAGTGCAAAGCCTCTGCCCAGAACCTCTTCTGGGCTCTTGGCATGGCTTATGCCTTCTTCTCATTCAAGTCTCTGTTCAAATGTCGCCTCCCCAGAGAGGCCTTTCTAAGGGTGCTCCGGACAGTGTTCAAACTCACAGGCCGTAAGCCTGAACAGCACTGATCCAAGGCACTGGTATTTCTTACCCAGTCACCTCTGTGGGCTCACTAGGGCTCACTCACTGTGCTAGTATGTTTTCCTTTTCCTGTTCTTTTTAAACAATCCAGTTCCTGTGGGATTTTTTTTTTTTGTAATAGAGCTCTGTTGCCCAGGCTGGAGTGCAAGTGGCATAATCGTGGCTCACTATAACCTGGAACTCTTGGGCTCAAGTGATCCTCCCAACTCAGCCTCCCGAGTAGCTGGGATCACCAGTTCATGCCGCCATGCCTAATTTGTTTTATTTTATTTTATTTTTGAGAGGGAGTCTTGCTGTGTCACTCAGGCTGGAGTGCAGTGGCGCAATCTCAGCTCACTGCAACCTCCTGCTTCCAGCTTCAAGCGATTCTCCCACCTCAGCCTCCCGAGTAGCTGGGACTACAGGCACACGCTACCTTACCCAGCTAATTTTTGTATTTTTAGTAAACACGGGGTTTCACCATGTTGGCCAGACTGGTCTCAAACTCCTGACCTCGGGTGATCCACTCACCTCAGCCGCCCAAAGTGCTGGGATTACAGGCATGAGCCACCGTGCCCTGCCTCTTTTACTTTTTAAATTTTTTGTAGAGACAGGGTCTCGCTGTTGCCCAGGCTGGTCTTGAAACTCCTGGCCTCAAGCAGTCCACCTATCTTGTCCTTAAGTGCTGGGATTACAGCGCCTAGCCCATTTTTGGTATCTACATCTCACATTAAGTTAAGAAAAATTCTTTTTAGCTGTTAAAAAATTGAAAGCTTTGTTTTTATTCTTTTGAAATTATTTGGCTTCAAGGAAACTCACATTTATGATTCGCTTGATTTCTTGGCAATCATTGCATACTTGGGGATATTTGTGATTTGAGAAAATCTAATTTCCAAATGTAATTCGATTGCTTATGAATACTAAATTTAATGATTAATGCAGTTGTCATGATGTCACATTTCTAGATGCTTAATTAAACATTTATTCATTCCAACTTCGTAGTTTTCTCTTTGCATTGTGGAACTTTTTTCCCTTTATCCCTGTCCCTGACCTTTTCGTAGCCCCTGAGAAGCTCATGAGCCACCAGCATTATTTCCGTGGCGCTAATGAAGAGTGTGGCCCTGTCTATGTTGCATTCTCCTTACAGCTGGCTGAATGATCTTCACTTGTAAACCAGATCATGTCATTACTCTGCTTAAAACCTTCAAAGGCTTATCCTACTTAGAATGAAACCTAAGATCTTTCCTATGGCTTAGGCGGCCCTGCGTGGTGGCCTCAGCTGACCTCTCAGGCCTCATCTACCATTCTTCCTCTTGTCACCGCTCTCAAGCCCAGCTGGCTTTATTTCCCTTCTTTCAACACACCCAGCTTATTTCTGCCACAGGGCTTTGCACTTGCAGTTCCCTCTGCCTGGAATGTGCTTCCTCCAGATAATTGCATGGCTGTCTCATTCTCTTCGCTTGTGGTTCAGCTCAAATGTCCTCTGAAAGAAGACTTCCCAAAGTACCCTATTTAAAGTAGCGCTTTCTTGGCCGGGCGCGGTGGCTCATGCCTGTCATCCCAGCAGTTTGGGAGGCCAAGGCGGGCGGATCACGAGGTCAGGAGATCGAGACCATCCTAGCTAACATGGTGAAACCCCATCTCTACTAAAAATACAAAAAATTAGCCTGGCGTGGTGGCATGCGCCTGTAGTTCCAGCTACTTGGGAGGCTGAGGCAGGTGAATCGCTTGAATCTGAGAGGCAGAGGTTGCAGTGAGCTGAGATCGTGCCTCTGCAATCCAGCCTGGGTGACAGAGCAAGACTCCATCTCAAAAAAATAAATAAAGTAGCTTTTTCTTAATCACATCACCCAGTTTTATGATCTTAGCAACACATATCAGAATTTGTACTTATTTTCGGGTGGGCATGGTGGCTCATACCTGTAATCCCAGCACTTTAGGAGGCCAAGGCGGGCCGGTCACTTGAGGTCAGAAGTTCGAGATCAGCCTGGCCAACATGGCAAAACCTCATTTCTACTAAAAAAAAAAAAAAAATACAAAAAAATAAAAAATAAAAAAAATTAGCTGGGCCTGGTGGCACGTGCTTTTGTAGTCCCAGCTGCTCAGGAGGCAGAAAAATTGCTTGAACTGGGGAGGCAGAGGCTGCAGTGAGCCAAGATCACGCCACTGCACTCAAGCCTGGGCAACTGAGAGAGATTCCATCTTAAAAAGAAAAAAAGAATTTCTACTTATTTTGGTTTTAAATTGTGCTTATTATCTCATCATCCCTCAGTAGATTGAAAGCTGGTTGTGAGAAGAGATCTCGCCTAGCTCACACTCACCTCTCAGTGTTGTACTTCCAGAGCTTAGCACAGGACGTGGCTCATAGAAAGTCTTCAATCAATTTTTTAAAAAGAATAAATCTGGCTGGGCGCAGTGGTTACGCACTCTGGGAGGCCGAGTTGGGCGGATCACCAGGTCAGGAGATCGAGACCATCCTGGCCAACATGATTAAAACCTGTCTCTACTAAAACACAAAAAATTAGCCAGCCGTGATGGTACGTGCCTGTAGTCCTAGCTACTTGGGAGGCTGAGGCAGGGGAATTGCTTGAACCTGGGAGGTGGAGGTTGCAGTGAGCCGAGATTGCGCCACTGCACTCCAGCCTGGTGACAGAGGAAGATTCCGTCTCAAAAAAAAAAAAAAAAAAAAGAATAAATCTATGTAAAGGGTGGGTTTAGCATAGTACCTGGGATGTGAAAAGTACTCAATAAACATGAACCAGCCAGGTACAGTGGCTCACGCCTGTAATCCCAGCACTTTGGGAGGCTGAGGCGGGTGGATTGCTTGACCTCAGGAGTTCGAGACCAGCCTGGGCAACATAGCAAAACCCTGTCTCTACAAAACAAAAAAATTAGCCGGGTGTGGTGGCATGTGCCTGTGGTCCCAGCTACTCAGGAAGCTGAGGTGAGAGGATTGCTTGAGCCCTGGGGGCAGAGGTTGCAGAGAACCAAGATCTCACCACTGCACTCCAGCCTAGCTAGGGAACAGAGCGAGACCCTGTCTAAAAATAAACAAAAGACTGAACTGTTAGTAGCATATAGTAATAAGCAGATACGTCTTCATTCTTGTGTAATACTTCAGGTGCACACATGCTCGAGAAAGTATAAGAAGTGCTATAGCAAAATACTGTTACCCAGCTTAAGAGCTAAAACATTAGAGATGCAACTGAAGGGCCTTATACCCCTACATCAAACCCATTCCTCTTCCTCTTTCCTCAAATGTAACCGCAACCCTGAATTTGGTGTTTACAGTCTTCTGTGCATATAGGCGTGTATCTTTAAACAATATATAGTATTGTTTGTCATGTTCTATACTTTTTATATAAATGGTGTCTGCGCAATTTAGAGTTAACGTAGCAGGCCTGAGACTGCTATCCTTAGAAAGACCTGTTTGCAAGATTGGCTCTTGGCTGATATCTAGGAACTTGGATTTCAGGAGGGTTCCTGCTGTTCCCCAAATGATGAGTGCCTAAACTGTTTCCACCAACAATGTGGTTCATGTTGAACACCTGCTCTCCTTCTGGAGTCTGGCATTTTGGTACACGACCACCCCCAAGTACAACCCTGGTCACTGAGTAATGAGCTTCCCTGGTAGACTGCATATCCCTTGTGCTGTCATACTTGGCGGTAGGAATTGATGGAGTCCTGTGTGGCTCCACTAGGAGAGGACTCTTAGAAGTTTGTCCTGGTTTCCTCTGGACTTCAGCTCCTGCACCTTTTCCCTTTGCTGATTGTGCCTTGTGTCTCTTCACTATCATAAATCACAGCCATACCTACACTTCCAAGCAAAATCCTGTGACGACTCCTAGTGAGTCATTGAACCTCAGGGTGGTCTTGGGGACCTCTGATAGCAGGATCATACTGGGTGTATCCTGACAGAGCTGGCACTAAGGTGGCACTGGGTCCTGCCTTCTGAAACTTGCTTTTTTTTACCCAGTGTGATGCTTTTGAGATTTATCTATGTGGAAACATGTGTAGTTCTAATTCACTTAGTTTCACTGCTATACAGCTGTGCTGATAAGGTAACCACTAGCCACATGGGGCTATTTAGATTAAAATTAGACGAAACAAATAATCCACTTCCCCAGACACACTAGTCACATTTCACATGTTCAGCAGGAGCCTGTGGCTAGTGGCCACCATGGTGTATAGAGCACATAGAGAGGAAACATTTCCATGAGAACAGAAAGTTTTGTTGGACAGTGTTTACTTATCAATTCACTTGGTTGAAATTTAGGGTGTTTTCAGTTTTCTACCATTACAAACAGTGCTGTAGTACGTGTTGGTATCTATGTCTCCTTGAACACATGTAGGAGTTACTCTGGGAGATAAACCTAGGAGTTGAAGTGCTGGACGGGGGGTTGCGGAAGTATTCACCTTTTCAAGATACTGCTAATCTGCTCTTCAGAATGATGGTACTGGTTCTCACTCCCACCGTTAGTGTTCCTGTTGCTCAATGTCCTTATCTTTTATTTTTATTTTTATTTTTGAGACAGAGTTTCGCTCTTGTTGCCCAAGCTAGAGTTCAATGGCACGATCTCGGCTCACTGCCGCCTCCCGGGTTCAAGCGATTCTCCTGCCTCAGCCTTCCGAGTAGCTGGGATTACAGGTACGCGCCCCCACGCCTGGCTAATTTTTGTATTTTTAGTATAGATGGGGTTTCACCATGTTGGCCAGGCTGGTATCAAACTCCTGACCTTAGGTGATCCGCCTGCCTCAGCCTCCCAAAGTGCTGGGATTACATGCATGAGCCACCGTATCCAGACGTCTTTTAATTTTTATAATGTTTTGATGTTCAGCGTTTTTAAAAATTATTATTATTATTATTATTTGAGACAAAGTCTTGCTTTGTTGCCCAGGCTGAAGTGCAGTGGTGTGAACTTGGCTCAGTGCAACCTCTGCCTCCCGGGTTCAAGCAGTTCTCCTGCCTCAGCCTCCCGAGTAGCTTTTTGGACTGGTCTCTCACGCCTGTAGTCCTAGCACTTTGGGAGGCCGAGGCGGGCGGATCACCTGAGGTCAGGAGTTTGACACCAACCTGGCCAACATGGTTAAACCCTGTCTCTTCTAAAAATACAAAAATTTGCCGGGCTTGGCGGCGGGTGCCTGTAATTCCAGCTATTCGGGAGGCTGAGGCAGGAGAATCGCTTGAACCCGGGAGGCTGAGGTTGCAGTGAGCTGAGATTGCGCCACTGCATTCCAGTCTGGGCAACAGAGTGAGACTGTCTCAAAAACAAACAAACAAAACATATATTCTGAGAATTAAATGAGATAAAATGTAGGAAAGAGCTTTGAAATGATACATTTCAGCATAAATGTACCGTCCCTGGGCACATGCAGATGAATGGGTGCCACTAACAACTACCTGAGGGTCAGAGGTTGTGAGGCACAGCAGGTTTATTTTTATTTTTGAGACAGAGTCTCACTCTGTCGCCAGGCTGGAGTGCAGTGGCGTGACCTCGGCTCACTGCAACCTCTGCCTCCCAGGTTCAAGCAATTCTCCTGCCTCAGCCTCCCGAGTACCTGGGACTACAGGCGCCCGCCACCACAACCGGCTAATTTTTTTTTCTTTTTTTTTCTTTTAGTAGAGACGGAGTTTTGCCATGTTGGCCAGGCTGGTCTTGAATTCCTGACCTCAGGTGATCTGCCCGCCTTGACCTCCAAAGTGTTGGGATTACAGGCGTGAGCCACCGCGTCCAGTCAGGCACAGTGGGTTTATGTTGTGTGTAGTGAAGGGGAGAGTAAAAGACACAGAAGGACTGGTCATATTTGACTCTCATTGTATGCGGGATTCGATTTCAAGTCAGAGCATGAGGTCAAATCACATATAGTTAAAATTAGCTACTCTTTTTTTTTTTTTTTTTGAGACGTAATGTTGCTCTGTCATCCAGGCTGGAGTGCAGTGGTGTGATCTTGGTTCACTGCAACCTCTGCCTTTTGGGGTTCAAGCAATTCTCCTGTCTCAGCCTCCTGAACAACTGGGATTACAGACGTGCACCACCACGTTCAGCTAATTTTTGTAGTTTTAGTAGAGTTTCGCCATGTTGGCCAGGCTGGTCTCGAACTCCTGGCCTCAAGCGATCTGCCCACCTCGGCCTCCCAAAGTGTTGGGAATACAGGCATGAGCCACTGTGCCTGGCTACAATTATCTGCTCTTAAAAGTCCGCACGCTTGCCCACAGTGCATCTCTCAGAAAGTCTAGTAGATTCATTTCATCCTCCAGTGTGAGAACAGATTACCTCTTCTTCAGCTGGGCACCAGAGGAAATACTGATCTTAGGTTTTTGGAGCCATGCTGAATTAAAACCTTAGCATCACACAGTGAAGCTGAACCAGCTGAGGGAATGGCAGATACAATTTCCATCATTCTTTTTTTTTTTTTTTAATATATTTCTTTATCCTCATTGAAGAGCTTCCATCGCCCTTAACTCTCATCTTGTGCTCACTTTGGGTCTTGTGCTGAATTCAGCTCTTATTCTTTAACAGATATTTACAGATCGCCTGTGTGCCAGATGCTGTACTAGGCTCAGATCAAGAACCCTTGCGTTTCCAGATCTTACATTCTAGCCAAGAGGCAGATAATAAACAAATAAGCAAAATGTAATTGCTAGCCAGTAGTACTATGAAGACAGAGCAAGGCACAGATTAGGAAGTTCTGGAGGGGCTTGGGAAGGCCTTCTGGGAAGCAGGATTTCATTTTCATAAACTCTGCAGGAGAGGAAGTCAACTCTGTGGGTATGGGGATGGGGGAGGGGGCCCAAGCCAGCAGAGAGAACAGTCGGTGCAAAGGCCCTGAGGCAGGCAAGAGGGTGCCTGCGTGTTTGAGCCCAGCGAGTGGAGGGAAGGTAGGGAGGAAGCCAGGGGGTGAGGTTGGAGGGCCTGTAGGCCATTGTGTTGACCTTGACCTGTGTTTTGGGTGAGATAGGAGAGCATTGGAGAGTTTTGAGCTGAGGAGGGACAAAATATGTTTACCAAGATCACTCTGGTGTCTGTGTTGAGAAAAACCTGAAGAGGGACAAAGGAGCTATAATATTTAGGGGACTGTTGTAGTGGCTCTGGTGAAAGATGGGTGAGAACTAATTAATTCTGGATATTTAGAAGTTAGAGCCACCATTGCATTTACTGTCAAATTAGATGTGGGGTATCAAACAAGATGAGTTCAAGAGAAGCTCCAAGGTCCTTAGCTTGAATCAAGGGATGGATGGACTCACTTTTAGTTGAGGTGAGGAAGCCTCAAAGCCTCACGTGGGAAGAACTACAGTGGTGGCAGTGGTAGAGATGGGGGTGGGAGAGGCCAGGGTCTCAGTTTAGGACAGGTTAGTTTGAGATCCTACCAGATACCAGGGAGAGAGATGGGGTAGGTAGGTGAATATATGTAAATCTGGAGCTCAGGTAGGAGTTCAGGCTGGAGAGCTATGTTTGGGAGTGATCAGTGTATAGGTAGCATTTCTTTCTTTCTTTCTTTCTTTTTTTCTTTCTTTCCTTTTCCTTTTTCTTTTTCTTCTTTCCTTTCTCTTTCTTTCTTCCTTTCTCTTTCCTTTCTTTCCTTTCTCTTCTCTTCTCTTCTTTCTTTTCTTTCTTCTGATGGAGTCTCGCTCTGTCGCCCAGGCTGGAGTGCAGTGGTGCGATCTTGGCTCACTGCAACCTCCGCCTCCTGGGTTCCAGCGATTCTCCTGCCTCAGCCTCCTGAGTAGCTGGGACTACAAGCGCTTGCCACCACGCCCAACTAATTTTTGTATTTTTAGTAGAGACGGGGTTTCACCTTGTTGGCCAGGCTGGTCTCGAACTCCTGACCTCGTGATCTGCCTGCCTCGGCCTCCCAAAGTGTTGGGATTACAGGCATGAGCCACTGCACCCACCCGGTGGCATTTCAAACCATGAGATGGGGTGAAACCTTCCAGGGAGTGAGAGAAAAGGTCTAAAGACTGAGCCCCTGGGTTCCCCATCATTAGGAGGTCAGATGAGAAGGAGCCAGCCATGAAGACTGGGAAGGAGTGGCTGTGGGGAGGTGGGTGGTATCCTACACACAGGTATCTTTTTAAGGCAGAGGGGCCCGGAAAAGGATCCTTGTAGTTTGAGTAGTTATTCCTCTCTCTGAGGACAGGCAGTTCGTTGGTGAACTGACAATGTGAAATACACATGATGCAGTTCCACCATGTGTCAAGTTTGAAAGCGCTCCCTGCCAGTAGCGTGTGGGAGTGTAGGAACGGCGATTGTAATGAGACATCACAGTGTAAAGTTCCTGAGCTCTGCTCTAGTACAGCCTGGGGACAGACGTCTGGGCCAAGAAGGGCTTCTGTGAGACAGCATGGGACAGTGGCCTGGTCAGACAGACTTGGGCATGCATCTGAGGGCTGTAAGCCTCAGTTTCCCCATCTGTAAAATGGAACTTTAATCGCTGTCTCCATCCGGGAGGATTTTGTGAGGATTCAGAGAAACTGCACATGAAATGCTCCACCAGGCCCAGGAACTTACCAAGGTCTCACAAACGTGAATGATTCTATAATTGCCAGGCCTCTGCCAGGGGTTCTGAATGCTCGAGTGCAGACCAGAGCCCATGGGGACGCCCCTGTGCAGATCTGCTCAACCATTTCTTTCTTTTTTGAGACAGAATTTCACTCTATAGCCCAGGCTGGAGTGCAGTGGTACGATCTTGGCTCACTGCAACCTCTGCCTCCTGGCCGGGTTCAAGCAATTCTCCTGCCTTAGCCTCCTGAGTAGCTGGGACCACAGGTGCTTGCCACCACGCCCAGCTGATTTTGTCTTTTTAGTAGAGATGGGGTTTCACCATGTTGACCAGGCTAGTCTCAAACTCCTGGCCTCAATTGATCCACCCACCTCGGCCTCCCAAAACGCTGGGATTACAGGCCTGAGCCACCGAGCCCAGCTATTCACCCATTTCTTACTCCCCCGCTCAAGAAGTCACACCACTCTTGTCATTCCAAGAAATCTTAATTTCTTTATTGTTTGACTTTTTGACTCAACAATTTTTTTAAAACTTTTTTTTTCTGAAACGTTCTTGTTATGAGCCTTTTGTTTTGTTCTCGTTAAATGCACTCGACCCAAAATTGGTTTGGCATATCGAAAAGGAGACCAAGGAGGGAGGGGCTAGGGGCGTGGGAGGTGGGGAGGAGGCCCGAATGGACAGAAAGTTGAGGATGAGAGAAGAGGAACATAGAGACAGCGAGAAAGACATGGGGAAAGAGAGTTGGAGACAGAGAGAGAAAGGGGAAGGCAAGGGAAAGAGCCAAAAGAAACCAAAATCCAGAGAAAAAGAATGAACAAGATTTAGGAGCAAATGAGTTCAGGAGCCTAAGGAAGGGAGTAGGAGAGGAAACCAAGACCCTTCTCTGTACCGTCCCAGCTGGGGTGGGGGCATCAAGGCACCAGGTCTGGTTAGGTGGGGGGGACACCTGGGCTCTGGGGGCGGCTTTGCACTGGACTGCAGAGGTGTCCAGCCCCAGCAGGGGGCCCTGCCACACAGCTCTGAGGCCTGGAAGCCACCAGGCGATGCCGGCTGGAACAGGACCTGATACACCCTCTCTCCCTTTGATTGTCCGAGTCTGGAGAGATACAAGGAAGGCTGGGCAGGGAGGAAGTGGGCCTCCCTCTGTGCCTCAGCCCCCTGGAACTCTCCTGGCCCTCCTCCTAGTGTCGGGGGCAGCCACAGGCTGGGCTGCTTCCCAGGACGGGCCGGCTCCTCGCCTGCCCATGCCTTCACAGACCTCTGACCACCCCTCCACACAACAGAGCTCCCAGCCTAGTGCAGTCCAGGAAGGGCCATGGAACTGTCCCTTGCCCTCCTCAGAGTCGTCTGGCAAGACTGTCCCTGGCCTCACTTCTCCTCCCCATCTAGACTTCACCCATGGTCTTCTGGTGTAATGGGTTAGGCCTTTCTACCAGAAAAAGCCAGAGTTGGAACCCAACCCCACCTCTTCCCCATACCTGTTCCCTTACACGGGACAAACCACCATCTTTGGTCTGACCCCTTCTCCCCTAATTGATGGGGACAAGCCAGCCCCAGCTCCCCAGGAGAAGGGAGGGGCTTTCTAGCAGCAAAAAGGGTCCCTCCAGCCACCTACCTGTCCCCTTCCCCCCAGTTCCTTCCTAGAGCCCCTCCCCCTTAACCCAACAAAGTTCATGGCAGCAGCAGGCTGAGACCCGAAGATGTTTGAAAACTCATGGCACTTGTGAGAAAAGAAGGAGGGGCAGAGAGACGGGGAGAGGTCAGAGCAGAGGTGGAGGGGCCACCTCTGGGGAAATGGCAATGCAGGGGCTGGGCTACGGTGGCCTGGGGCTATGCTACCCCTAGAGTTGAGGGGAGGGGGCTGGGGAGGCTGGGCTGACAGGCTGGAGAGGAAGGGGCCGGGAGAGGTGCTCAGGAGACATCCCGAGCCTGGAGCTTCCAGGGTCTGGGATTTGGGGTCAAGCCCCCCAGAACATGGGTGTCCTGACCCCAGCCCTGGCACCTGGCTTCATCTTCCCTGCGGGAAGGTGGAGGGGAGGGAAGGTGATCTCTCACCTTTGCCCCTCCCTATCCCCCAGACAGACCACCTTGCCGCTCCCAGCACCCTCCTCAGCCATACCCATGCCCTCCACAACCCCAGTGCCTCCCCATTTTCCTTCCGCCATCAACCTCTCTAGGTGGGAAATCAGCCCCATCTTCCCCGGCTAGAGTCCCCAAAGCAATATACAAGAAGCAGGAACTCAAAGGGACAGCGCAGCCATCTTGACAAAGCATCTTTGGGTGTGAAGAGGTCTCCCCCCTGTGCCGGTGGGGAGGGAAGGGGGAGACAGGCCTCTGGTCCTGGGGCAGGCAGTGAGGTACACACCCCAGAAGGGCTGATGATGCTGGGCAGGCGGAGCAGGAAAGGAGGGGACAGAAATGGGTGCCAGGAAGGAAATGGGTTCTTTGTTTCGCTGTTGCATCTAGATTTTGTTTTCTGTCTCTGGATTGTAAAAAGCTGCTCTGGCGACCCGCCCGCCCCGGCGGGGACTGGGGATGCACATACACGGAGAAGTCCTGGCTGCCAGGCCAGCAGCGGCACTCTGCTCCGGAGAAACCCCAGGCTGGCCCGGGCCGCAGGCTCCCGGTGGCTTCAAGTGATGAGATTTTTTTTCTTTTCTTTTTTTTTTTTTTTGTCTTTTTTTTTCTTTTCCATTTCGTTGAAATATTTACAGCAATGGGGAAGGAGGAGGAGGAGAGAGGAAGGAGTAAGAGGGCCCCCTAGGGAAAGATCCAAGCCCAGGACCCACTCCCCAGGGAGATCCAGACCCAAAATCTGCTCCCCAGCTAGCCGAGCCCACAGGACTGGGAACTGCCCAAATATGGCCACCCCTGTGGGCTGGGGGCCCTGCGGGGAGTTGTGCTTCATCAGGAGTCGCCCCAAGGGAGGGGGTCATTGGGTGCACTGGGAGGCAGAGGGCGCAGGTTTGCTTGGGGGGCAGGGACCAAGAGCAAGGGGAAAGGAGCTTCAGAGAAAGTTCAACCTTTAAACCACCAGCCACCACTGCCCAGTCCCCCGGCCCTGTGGCCTTTTCCCAGTCTCCAGGGAGCAGGGAATTATAGCGCAGGAGGAACCTGTCCATCTGTCCTGCCTCACTGCTCCCTCGGGGTGCAGCCGGCAGCATTTCTGGCTGCGGAGAGGAGCAGCTGACAGGTTCGATCCAGTGGGGGCCTTTGACAACCTCAGAAGCTGCCCCTCCCTGCCCAGGGAAACTAAAGCCCTCATTTCCCTTCACAGGGTAGAAGGGTGGGAGAGGGGAGAGTCTGGAAGTGGGCTGCACCCTTCCAAGTTCTCCCTCCTCACTCCCCTGGGGACCTCTGGGCTCCTCCTCACTACACTTACCCCAAATAGAGCTGGTGCGTGTGGCTGGTGGGAAACCCTGTCTGTGAACCCTGGCACCTCAGGCCCCCAGGTCAGAGTCCCCTGAGGGGACTGTAGGGCCCATGGCTGAGGGGCACCTGGAGAGAGTGGCCCACCAGCAACTGCCTCCATCTGTCTCCCTCTCCCACCAGAGCCCTGCCCAGGGTTCCCTCCCTGGCCTGGGCCACCAGCCCCTGGTCCATGAGGTCCCCTCAGAGACTGGTGACCAGCTGCATCTGCCCGTCCCCATCGGGCCCTGGCCCCTCAAGGCCTGGGGCTGCCAGGTAGCCCTCATGGCTAGGACGCCGCACCTGGTAGTAGCCCTGCAGGGGATTCCGGGCCACCAGGGCTGGCGGGCGTGAGGTGTAGTAGATTTCGGGGGGGCCGGGGGGTGCGGGAGGGGGTGGGGGCAGGGCCTCACTGGGCCCCTCAGGGCTGCTGTCCGGGTAGGAGGGTGAGTCCCGCAGGTTGGCCCCGCTGGCATAGAGGGAGTCCCGGCCAGGAGGGGAGGAGAGGGGCCGGCTGGTGGCGCCGTCCTCGGCCGTGCAGCTCTCCGACTCGTCCAGATCACTCTGGTACAGCACCGACTGGGCCCGGGGCAGCAGCAGAGGCTCCTCCAGGGCCTTATAGAGAAGTTCAATCTCGGCCCGGTCAGCACCCCCGGGCCCGCCCGCCTCCTCCTCGCCCCCGCCCCCTGGCACAGGTGGCACAGGGGGCTCAGGCGGTGGAGGGCCCTTGGCCGCGCTGCTGCTCCCCCGCAGGTTGTTGTGCACCAGCTCCGAGATGATCATCTTCTCAAAGGCCGCTGCATCGGCTAGGTTCCGGCCTCGGGGCGGCTCGGGGCCCCCATCCCCGGGAGGGAAATCCCCACTTCGCAAGGAGTAACTGTTATTGAAGTTGCCGTTCAGGGGCAGGGTGTCCATACCACAGGCTTCCCGGCCTCCCAAGGGGTGCTCTGCAGGGCAGAAAGGGGCTGGTCAGGTGGAAGAGGGGCCCTGGATGCACTAGGGGGCAGTGAGGGGGTGTGGTCCGTGTGGAGAAGTGGGGCTCGATTCCTGCTGGTTTTCCGTAGGCTTCCCCCTGCCCCCTGGATCTCTGGTCTCACATTCCCTTTCTCCCTCACTGGCAGTAGACACACCAGCCCAGCAGCGTATTGATGAAAGGTGGGGGACAAGGACCAGTTCCCCCAGGATCTTGTCCCCAGCTGGACGTTCAGAATCTCAGCAGTGTGAGGAGGCCTGGGCGACAGGATCGCTTTCCTGTGCTCAGACCCTCAGCACTTAACAGCCCAAACTCAATGAACACCATCCATTATCCTCCATTCAGCTGCCAGAGGCTGTGTGTCAGGGGGTGGGGAGATGTGGGCATGGGGAGGCATCCCGAGTTCTCCTCCTTAAGTGAGGCCGTCTGAGAAGGCCACTGTCTGTCCCTCTCCCAGCCTCAGAAACATCCCCAGGGAAGAGTCACACTTACTGGGTTCCCGGTAGCTCCCTGCAGGTGGCAGCCAGAAGAGAAAAGAGAAAAGGCAAGGATGAGCTCGAAATGCAAGTCCAGGCTCCAGTTCTGGGGCAGAGAACATCCCATGCAGAGGTCCCTTGGGACACAAACCCTCCATTTCCCAACCTGGGATGCTTCCCCCGTGCTCTCACCTGGGGAGTTGAAGACAGGGGGCGAGGAGGGATTGAAGCCCACTGACTCGGCGATGAGGGTGTTGTAGGGACTGGTGCCCCCACGGGGCTGCAGCACGGGGTTGGTCAGCAAGTGGTTCCCCATGGTACCTGGCCAAGAGATCAGAGGTCACAAGGCGGCCGGGAGCCTCCAGAGACTGGAGCCAGAGGCAGAGGGATGCCTTCTCACCTCGGTTCAGGGTGGGGGTGCTGTTGATGTCACCCGCCATGAAGGAGGACTCCGTCTGCTTCCTCACAGTGTCATTCCACATCCTCCGAATTCGGCTCTGGGAACACAACCCAGATGTGAAGGGGTCCTTGGGCCACCCACCCTCTGGCGTCTTTCTGAGACTCCTCACCCGATCATCACGATCAGAAACCCAGGCCAAGCCACTCCCCACCTCTCAGGCTCCAGGTTCCAACATTCAGCCCCAGGGAGCCCTGTCTGGCCCGATACCTGGGTCCCTGTGTAGTAGCGGGTGTTGCTTCGCATGGCTGAGGTCTTGAGGGATCCGTGAGTGCCCCCGGGTGGGGAGCGGATGCAGCAGTAGGAGTGACGCAGGCACTTGCTGTACTCCTTGTGCACCTGGGAGGTGAGGACAGTCAGCTAGTCGGGACACTGGCCTCTTCTGTGATCCAGTCTCCCACAAGGCTGGTCACAAGACAGGCAGCCTTGGGAGGCCGGAGACTGAGCTTCCAATGACTATCTTTCCCTGTTCAGCGACTTGCAGGCCACAGAAACCTTAATGTCCCCTGTCCCCCAATAGCCAGCTGATCAGTTTTCACTCTCTTCTTACTCAGGCCCATCCTCTTCTCCACCTCCTCTGACAGTTTTTCATTCATTCATAAAATCAACAGAGCATTATTGAGCATCCGCTATGTGCCAGCACAATTTAGGCCTCAGGGAAGGTATGGAACACAACAGACACAAATTCCTACCTCTGAGAGCTTGTATGTCAGTAGACAGAGACAGAACATAGATGAAAACATAAATATGCAGGCTGTTGGATGGTGTTAGGTGCTGCAGAGAAAACTATGGCCAGAAAGGGGGTTAGGCAGTGCTGACTTGGGAGCAGGTTGCGACTTTTTTTTTTTTTTTTTTTTTTTTTTGAGATGGAATCTTGCACTGTCACTCGGGCTGGAGTGCAATGGTGCAATCTCGGCTCACTGCAACCTCCACCTCCCTGGTTCATACTATTCTCCTGCCACAGCCTCCCGAGTAGCTGGGATTACAGGCGCACACCACCACACCCGGCTAATTTTTTTTTTTTTTGTATTTTTAGTAGAGACGGGGTTTCACCATGTTGGCCAGACTGGTTGTGATTTTAAATAGATCAGAGGAGGCCAGGCGTGCTGGCTCACACCTGTAATTCCAGCACTTTGGAAGGCAGAGGTGGGTGGATCACCTGAGGTCAGGAGTTCGAGACCAGCCTGGGCAACATGGTGAAACCCCACCTCTACTAAAAATAGAAAAATTAGCTGGTTGTGGCGGTGGGCATCTGTAATCCCAGCTACTTGGCAGGAGAATTGCTTGAAGCCGGGGGGTGGAAGCTGCAGTGAGCCGAGATCGCACCATTGCACTCCAGCCTGGGGACAGAACGAGATTCTGTCTCAAAAATAATAATAATTTTAAAAAAAACTAAAAAAATAAATAGATCAGAGGAGGCCTCATTTAAGCCAAGGTAAGAACGGGGGCTGCACCCTGAGGGTCCACATCTAGGTGTCTGAGAGCAGAGGTTGGAGGGAGGGGAGCCGAGGGGCCCAGATAAGACCATAGGGGCCTGGGGTCCCCTGAAAGGATATTGCTGTCACTGCGTGTGAGGTGGGGGCTGTGCAGACACTGCCTTTGACCGTGTGTCCAAGGAGGGGCCAGGACAGCGCTGGACAGAGCAGGGACACAGGCCACCTCCTCCCTTGCAACGAGGATTCTCATGATCACTGCCTCCGCCATCCCCTGCCTTAAGCCTTACCTGCCTCACCACTCCCCAAGTCCAACAGCAGTCTCCATGGCCCGCACTGCCGCCAGGACTGACTCTACAAATGCCTCAGCTCCGTCTCCCCAGCTTCAGTCCTGACGGTGCTGCCAGTATCCCCACTCCCTGCCCATGTTCTCCGGCTACTGTTGTCCCCTTTGTTTTTTTTAAATAGAGACGGGGTCTCTGTTGCCCAGGCTGGTCTCGAATTCCTGGGCTTAAGCAATCCTCCTGCCTCAGCCTCCCAAAGTGCTGGGATTACAGGCATGAGCCACTGCACCCAGCCCTTTGTATGTGTGGGTTTTTGTTTGTTTGTTTTGGAGACAGAGTCTTGCTCTGTTGCCCAGGCTGGAGTGCAGTGGTGCAATCTCGGCTCACTGCAACCTCTGCCTTCGGGGTTCAAGCGATTCTCCTGCCTCAGCCCCTCAGCCTCCCAAGTAGCTGGGACTACAGGCGCCCACCACCACACCAGGCTAATTTTTATATTTTTTAAGTAGAGATGGGGTTTCACCATTTTGGCCAGGCTGGTCTGGATCTCCTGACCTCAGGTGATCCGCCCGCCTCAGCCTCCTAAAGTGCTGGGATTATAGGCGTGAGCCACCGCGTCCGGACTGTATGTTTTTTTAAGATTCAGATTTTAACACATTTATTTTAAAAAGATCCTTTCTATCACCACAAAATTCACAATTCTTTCCAGAACTATGAATGTAGGCAGTGCTCCCTCAGGGTGGCTCCCAAAGTCCTCCCTCTCCCAGGCCTGACTCGTGGCCCTCATGGTGGTGAGGGTTCCCCATTACCCAATCTGTTCTGCTCTCACTCCTCTAAGCTGCTGTATCTTGCTTTTTTCCAGAACCCTCTTCACCTGTGGTTAAACCCTCCCTAACCCTGAGCTCGTGCTCCCCTCCCGGTGGACACAGACCTGACCATAGAAGCCCTGCAGCACTCACTGGGGGCTTGAGGGAGCCCCTGAGTCCCCTCCACCCTCACCGCCTTCTGCTGGGTACCCAGGAAACGTCTCCAAGGGAGGCTGTGACCCAGGACCCCGCCTCAACCTCACCTTCTTCTGTAAGGCGCAGTGAAAGACGAAGATGAAGACCCCCTGGAAGGCGTTGAAGGTGGTGAAGAGATAGGCCATGACCACCGACTCCTTGTTGATGAAGAGGAGGCCGAAAGCCCAGGTGAGGCCCAGCAGGAACAGCAGCGCGATGGCCCCCAGTGCCCAGGATCTGGGAGTGGGGCGACAGGGGTGTCAAAGTACCCACCGGAGGGGACAGGCTCAGCCCAGGCCTCCCCTGCAGCCTACAAGGGGGGCCCTTGGGTGGGCCTGGGCACTGTCTGCAAAGCCCTGAGCAGGCCGAGTGGGCCTTGGGGGCAGTGGCCTGCACAGGACACCTCCACCCGAGTCTGGGCCTGAGGGAAAGGTACTGGGTCAGGGGTCGGGGTATTGGGAACATCAGTTATTCCTCTGCCAACTTCATTGTTTCTGCCAAATTTCCAGACCACTTAGGCTATATTTGCTGCCTATTTCTCTTTAAGTTGCCCTTAAACAGACTTACCTTTTGAATTTAGCCTCACCCTACATACTGATGCCCCTAAAACCACAGGTTGGACGTGCTAATGATACGCTTTCTAAGACCCATTAAGTAGGT